>NC_064861.1:97062523-97230023 GCF_024139225.1 Suncus etruscus
TGTGCTATGGGCTTATTCCTGGCTCTGTACTCTGGGATCACTCCTGATGTGTTCGGGGAACCATAATATAAGGGTGCTAGAAATCAAATTAGTTTTGGCTGCATACTAGGCAAGCACATGACCAATCCCATTCAATCCCAAGCACTATATAAGGTCCCCAGTACTACCATAAATGATCCCTGAGCACTGAACCAGGAAAAAAGTCCTAAGTACAGGCGGATAGAGCTCCAAAATAAAAATTAATCATAAAATAAATACATTTTTTATCATGAAGGTGACTTAGATGGGGGGAGGGCAAGAGGGCAACGGGAGACATTGGTGGTGGGAATGTGCACTGGTGAAGGGGTTATATATTGTATGCCTGAAATTCAATCATGAACAGAAAGAAACTAACTATATTATAAAACAACCTTGTAACCATGGTGTTTAAAGTAATAAATAAATACAACTATGACACATATACACAATGTAATGCTGTTTCACCATAAGAAAAAGATAAGATCATGAGATGTGTTGCTATACGGATATACCTATAATATATCAGACTAACTGAAGTTATTAGGAGAGACCTACATAGAATGAGCTCTCATACAAATATAAAAATATATAGGGGCCGGAGAGATAGCATGGAAGTAAGGCGTTTGCCTTGCCTGCAGAAGGATGGTGGTTAGAATCCCGGCATCCCGGGCCGGGCGGTGGCGCTGGAGGTAAGGTGCCTGCCTTGCCTGCGCTGGCCTAGGATGGACCGCGGTTCGATCCCCCGGCGTCCCATATGGTCCCCCAAGAAGCCAGGAGCAACTTCTGAGCGCATAGCCAGGAGTAACCCCTGAGCGTCACAGGGTGTGGCCCAAAAACCAAAAAAAAAAAAAAAAAAAAGAATCCCAGCATCCCATATGGTCCTCCGAGCCTGCCAGGAGCGATTTTTGAGCACAGAGCCAGAAATAACCCCTGAGCACTGCCGGGTGTGACCCGAAAACCAAAAAAAAAAATAAAATATATATATATATATATATATATATATAAAATATATAATGTTGAGCTCACTTCGGCAGCACGTATACTAAAATTGGAACAATACAGAGAAGATTAGCATGGCCCTGCACCAAACCTCAAAGTGACAGTACAGTGTTAGAGTAGCCAGTTATTACACTATTTAGAATAATTCTTTGCTTGTGCTTCTCCCTCAAGGATGGGAAATACCTCAGCATTGGCCCCCTACCCCTACATATTTTCCACCCATGGGGTGGTCCTACTCTTCCCAATAAAGACCTTGAGTCAGAGAGACTTCTTTTGGCTTCTATCCCAAAGGTAGCCTGTCTGCCTGCTGACACCTATTGCCTACTTGCATATACCTTGTGGAGGAATTTACTGAACCAGTTTTATCTCCCTAATCCTATGTGGATTATTTCCTGTGTCTGCATTGCTTCCAGAATCCCTTGGGATTGGGGCGTGAAGCTTCCACTACAGCACAGCACATAGGTTGCTTTACTCTCTACTGGCCTGTTTTCATCCCCAGCATCCAAAATGGTCCCCTGAGCCTGCAGGACCATTTCTTAGTGCAGAACAAGGAGTAATCCCGGAGCATTTTTGGTGTGGCCCAAAACCAACAACAAAAAAGAAACATCCGGGGCCGGAGAGATAGCATGGAGGTAAGGCGTTTGCCTTTCATGCAGGAGGTCATCGGTTCGAATCCCGGCGCCCCATATGGTCCCCTGTGCCTGCCAGGAGCAATTTCTGAGCCTGGAGCCAGGAATAACCCCTGAGCACTGCCAGGTGTGACCCAAAAACCAAAAAAAAAAAAAAAAAAAAAAAGAAACATCCGTGCTCGCTTCGGCAGCTCATAAACTAAAATTGGAACGATACAGAGAAGATTAGCATGGCCCCTTCGAAAGGATGACACGCAAATTCGTGAAGCGTTCCATATTTAAAGAGAAAAAAAAAAGAAACATCCACGAGCCACTTGGGGAAATAACTTTTTTTTTTTTAGTTAGGAAAGGGATATTTATATTAGGGGAAAGTAGGGCGTGAACACTGTGTCAGCCAATCAGGTAGAGTGTGAGAACGGATTAAAACGATGTGCTGACCAGAGTAATAGCAAAGCAGATAGGGCATTTGCCTTGCACATGGCTGACCCAGAAAAAAAGCAAACAAAAAAAAAGGTGTGTGCTACTGTGTTTAACCCTAGGGAAGAGGTTATAGGGGATTAGGAAAGCATGCTGTGTGCTTAATGTGTTTAGCTACACCTATGAATTATGATTATCATGTCTTTGATGAATTGGAGGTCTGTTTATAACTGTTACACCTTTACTAAAAGATGAACGATCAGAAATAAGGTCTGTGTCAAGGTACTCTAACCCAGGCTAAGAGAAATACCAGAGAAGTTGCTTGCCTGGCGCCAACCAGCCCTGGTTCCAGGGAATCAAACCCTGATCACCAAACAAGGAACAGCTGTTGAACACCTTAGAGTGCGACCCACTTCATCCCCCCCTCGAAAAAAGATAATTGTTGGGGCCGGGCGGTGGCGCAAAGAGGTAAGGTGCCTGCCTTGCCTGCGCTAGCCTTGGACGGACCGCGGTTCGATCCCCCGGCGTCCCATATGGTCCCCCAAGCCAGGAGCGACTTCTGAGCGAATAGCCAGGAGTAACCCCTGAGCGTTACCGGGTGTGGCCCAAAAACCAAAAAAAAAAAGAAAAAAGATAATTGTTGGAACATCCCGCTTTTATCCAAAACAAAGGCAGTTGGAACACCCTGCCTTTACCCTAAACAAAGGCATTCCAGCTTCATATACCTTTTCACTTATCCCTTTGACATGTCAATGTGATCAAGTAGATCGGTTTATAGGTACTTTTGTCTCTCACTCAACCCTCTCCCCTCCTGATGGGGATTTGAACTGGTAAATAGAGGTTTGAGTTCGCTGGCCCCACAAGGTGAGAAGCCACTTGATTACATGATTCTCTCTCCCTCATTACTAGCTCGGTTTGTTAATTTGCCTGGTGACCCTGCATCAGACCAGCTCACCTGGAATTGGAAATATGGCACGTGAATTTATTTACATCTTGTGTTCAAACTGGGACCCACCCAGAGACCCTAGAAAACCCCAACAATAGTGAGTGACATGACCCCCTGGTGAATAATCACCAAGAAGTCTCCCTCAAGCTGAACTGAATGTGCAATGCCAATGCCCTTCCCCGGAACATGGGTGCACGTGATCCCCCTTCTGAATGGCTTCACATTGCTCGGGTCCATCTACCTGCATTTCTTGCTCTGAACGGTACATGCCAGGCTCCCTGGAGATTCTCCTGTGCACATACCCAAGAGGGGAGGAGTGCTGTACCAGTGGTGACGAGTTCTCGAGCTAAAGGCCTTCCCATGGTTCCCATGGCTGATAATTTGCAAAGTATGAGTTCGCGACTGGCATTAAACCAGAGACACTTTCCCCACCCCCCACCCCCATCTCCCAAGGATGATGAGCCAACTACTGCCTCTGATGCCAGAAGTCAGGTAGATAAGCCAGTGCTGGCAATCCAAGACCTGGGCACTGTCAAAAGGTTCAATGTCTGGAATGGTGATGGACTTATCAACAGAAATGACACCAAAGATGTTTTTGTTATTAATTATAAATTATAATATGAAATAAATATAAATAATATATATTTAACATATATTTATATTATATATTAATAAAATATGTGTGTGATATATTTATATAAATAAAATATAAAATAAATATATAACATAAACTTATAGCAAATTCTAAATTATAAATATTTTAAATAGATATTAATTATAATTATAAAGCTGTTAAGAGATTCCATCTCAGGCAGTTTCTGTGTAGTGTCGGAGATGGGGAAAGCTATGGAGTTTGATGTCATGAAAGGAAAGAGGTGTCTAAAAGCTGCTAATGTATCCAGACCTGGTGGTGTGCAGTGAAGGGGAGAGAACTGAAGACTGGGCAGTGTCCCAGACACTGATGTCCATTGCCTTTCTTCTACTGAAGGCACTTTGTGCTAGGACCTTGGCCTGCCAACATGAGCAGCTTATTGAGATCAATGATGGTGTAGAAGCCGAAGAGACAGCCCCATTGGAGGGGGACCAACAGCAGAGATGAGTGAGTCCTCCCCACCCAGATTCAGGCCCAGATACCAAAGGCCGTCCCAGGTGACCTCAGCAGCCTACCACAGAAGGTGAAGATGAAACCAAGCCCAACCAAAATCCAACTTGATGAGAAACTACTTTAAGAACCTCCTGCACCTAGGTCAATTCCAAAAATTTAACTTTCTGGGGACCAGAGTGATGGCACAGCAGTAGGATGTTCGCCTTGCACCCTGCGACCTGGGAGGGACCCAGGTTCTATTCCTGGCATCCTGTATGGTACCCTGAGCCTGCCAGGAGCAATTTCTGAGTGCAGAGCCAAGAATAACCCCTGAGCACCATCAGGTGTGGCCCTAAAATACACAAAAATAAACAAATAAATGGGGTGCCGGAGCCATAGCACAGTGGTAGGGTGTTTGTTTGCCTTGCATGCGGCTGACCCAGGATGGACCTGGGTTCGATCCCCAGCATCCCATATGGTCCCCCAAGGCAGGAGCGATTTTTGAGCACATAGCCAGGGGTAACAAGCGTCATAGGGCTTGCCCCCCCCCAAATAAATGAGAAATTAAAGAAAATTAACTTTCCTCTAGGTTACTCTCCTGAGCCTATTTTCATTGGTCACTATATTTCTGGTTAAGCTGTGTGTTCTATCTGTACAGATAGACCTTAATAGCTACTTTTGTTCTTTTTGTTTGTTTTGGGGCCACACCCTGAGGTGCTCAGAAATCGCTCCTGTCAGGCTCGGTAGACCATATAGAATGCCAGGGTTTGAACTTGGTTCTGTACCGAGTCATCTGCCTGCAAAACAGACACACTACTGCTGTGCTATTGCTCTGCCGCCTTTTTTTTTTTTTTTTTTAATTTTTATTTCCTCAGTTTACTTGCCTATGCAATTAACAGCCACTTTTCTAGATCCTTTCTGGTGGTTCCCACCTCTTGCAGAAAACAATATAACAAAACTTTATGTGGCCCTTCTGAGTTTTTTATTAACAGAAAAGGGTGAATTGTTGGAATACACTGCCTTTACCCAAAACAAAGTCATTCCCCAGCTTCCTCTTTCCTTTTCACCTATACCTTTGATTGCTTTGTAGGTATTTTTGACCCTCCCCCACCGGTGGGGATTTGAACTGATAAAGAGAGGTTTCAGTTTGGCCAGCCCAAAGGGAACAGAGGCAAGAAGCCCTCGGAGTCCGTGACTCAATTTCCCTCACGGCTGGCTTTATTATGGCTTTATCATGGCAGGGATTATTAGTTTTCATGGCAACCCTTCTCAAAATAGTTCACTTGGGGTTGGAAATACAGTGTGAATTTATTTTCATTAAGTAATTGAAGGGCAGATAGTCTGAGCTTTGGGCAATGGCTGATTACAAACAGCTTTTTGAAAATGTTCTATATCAGAACCAGAATGATAATATGGTGGGTAAAGAAATTGCCTTACTTGTGTTTGTTTTTTTTTTGGGGGGGGGGGTCACACCAGCAGCGCTCAGGGGTTACTCTACGTTCAGAAATGGCTCCTGGCAAGCTCGAGGGACCATATGGGATGCCAGGTTTCGAACCACCGTCCTTCTGCATGCAAGGCAATTGCCTTACCTCCATGTTATCTCTCTGGCCCCCTGACCTGGGTTTTATCTCCAGCATCTGATATGATGATTTGAGTCCACCAGGAGTGATTCCTGAGTGCAGATCCAGGAGTAACCCCTGCACAAAACTGAGTGTGACCCAAAATAACAACAACAACAAAGTATTGATCTTGCTTTATGGTGAGAAGGAAACCTATTAACCCCAAATCCTTCAATAGATTCAATGTAAGAGCAAACAGGATTATAACATGGGCCTTTGAACTATATATTTTTTGGGGGCCACACCCGATTTTCTCAGGGGTTATTCCTGGCTATGCCCTCAGAAATCGTTCCTGGCTTGGGGGATCGAACCATGATCCATCCTAGGATAACACTGGCAAGGCAGACACCTTACCGCTTGCGCCACTACTCTGGCCCAGACCTATGAACTTTTGCCTTTTTCTTTGTACTTCCCGATTCAAAGGAATGACTTCTCCTTATAGGCCATTCATTTCAGTATAACATTCTTTATTTTTTGAAGTAACACCATTTGAATTATGCAGGAGAAGAATATTATTTTTAGACCTCCTTTTATACACATTAGTGATCCTAAAGATGAACAGTTTTTGGTGGCTAGAGTAATAGTAGGTCAGGGTCAAACTGAGTAGGACATTTGTCTTGCACCAACGTTCAATCCTGGCATCCCATATGGTCCCTAAGACCACAAAAAGTGATCCTTGAACAAAAAACCAGGAGTAATCCCTGAGCACTATAGCCAAAAAAAGTAATTAACTTTGTACAATATGTCAATACAGTTCTTGTATTCACTGATGTAAACAGTTGTTACTGGTAACACTACTACATATAGTAGCTATTTATCTGAAACATTTGTTAGACATAGACCCTAAATTCCATCATATGGTATTTTTATGGTAAATTAAGAACATGTATAGACTGTAAGTGCCCAGACTGCTTGCTTTGTCTTCAGGGAGCTAAAAAGGCAATAGGACTAAATTTAGTGACCTATTTCTGAGTCAATGATAGTTTAGAGATCTTGCTTTCTTTTGTAGCTTATTTCTGATGTCAAATGAAATTCCAGGCAATAGCTTTTCTATATTATATTCAGTGAATTTCTTGGAGTCAAAATGAAAACCCGTTTGGCATTAGCTCTTTTCATAAGATCCTCCAGCAGGAGTCCTCAGTTGTTGAATAAAACAAGAACTCTGTTAGAAAACTCACAATGACTACCTCTATAGGATTTCCCCCCAGTATGAGTTCTCTTACTATGTCATAAACATCTTTTTACAGCCTTGCACATACTTTCCTCTGTAGTGTGTATTCTGTGTATATTGAGTGAAGTAGACAGTACTATAAACTAAATTATTTCTCTGAATGAAAGCACTGTAGGGTTTCTCATCTCCAAAGATTCTTATAGGTAGAATTAAACAATTATTCTGATAATTTCTCACAACTAGAAGTTGTACGGTATCAGTAAGATACGTCTATCCATTCATGGTGGTTTATTTTTGGGGGGGAGGTAACACCTGGCGGCGCTCATGTTATTCCTGGCTCTGCACTCCAAATTCACTCCTGGCAGGCTCAGGGGACCATCTGAAAAGCCCCAGGATCCAAACTGGAGTCTGACCAGTGTTGGCACGTGCAAGGCAAACACCCTACCACTGTATTATCTCTCCGACCCCGTTTGTCAATTTTTTTGCCCAAGTTCTAAAATACACTAAAAGGCAATTTTCTCAGTAGAAATTCTTCCACCATTGTAAGGTTTGCCATACCACTGAATATTTTAAGTCTATCACTGAATAAATGTCCTCTTAAGAGTTAATGGGGCTGGAGTGATAGCACAGAGGAGAGGACATTTGCTTTGCACGAGGCTTATCCAGGTTCAGATCCCCAGCTTCCCATATAGTTCCTGAGCATTCCAGTACTAATTTCGGTGCACAGAGCCAAGAGTAACTCTGAAGGTCACCAGGTGTGGCTCACCAAAAACAGTTGAGCAATGTTCAAAGGCTTCTCTACATTCAGATTTGTTATTTTTTCATATGAATTCTTTTTTTTTTTGTTTTTGGGCCACACCCAATGATGCTTAGGGGTTACTCCTGGCTATGTGCTCAGAAATTGCCCCTGGCTTGGGGGACACAGTGGGGGATGAAGTGCGGTTCGTCCTAGGTTAGCATGCATAAGGCAAATGCCCTACTACTTGCACCACCACTCCGGCCCCTAATATGAATTCTTAATGTATAGTGAAAGATGTGAAATGTAACCACTTTCGCTCAGAATCCATTATTATTGAAGCCTCTGTCCTGTTACCTCAAGTCATAGGCTCCATATACATCCAACATACATGTTGGTTCTGCTGCTTCTCTGAGTGGTGCCTACAGTCTCATTTTCTACTAACTGTGAAAGGATTACTAGGTCTGATGTATGGGTTCCTTGTGAAACTTTCTGTTTCTTGGATGACATTCTAAGAGAATTCTGGTTCTAAGAAAAATTCCCTATAGAGTTGAGTATTGCAAGAGACTATATGGTTCACTAAACCAAAACTTAGTGGCCCTCCCAAGTTTGCTACCTTTGTTTTTATTTATTTATTTTGGTTTTTGGGTCACATCCGGTGGCGATCAGGGGTTACTCCTGGCTCTGTGCTTAGAAATCACTCCTGGCAGGCTCTGGGATGCCAGATATCAAACCGGAGTCTGTCCTGGGTTGGCCGTGTGCAAGGCAAATGCCTTACTACTGTGATATAGCTCCGGCCCCACTACCTTTGTTTTTAGTCATTCCTTTGCACTGATTTTTTTTTCTTTGCTTGGCGGGAAATAGAAGGTGGACCACACCCAGCAGTGCTCATCAAGTGCCTTTCCCTACTGTCCCATCTCTCAGTGCTCTGTTATAGAGCAGGACTTGTACTTGCTAAGTGGATAACTCTGGGGCCTACTTAGGGCTTACTCTGGGCTCTGTACTTAGGGCTCATTCTGTATTCAGGGATCACTCCTGCAGGGTTCATGGAACCTTATGTGGTACCAGGTATCAAATAAGTCTGCTACATGCAAGGTAAATGACATACTTGCTATACTCTCTCCTGTCCCCATGGAGCGGTCTTGCAAGTTTCCAGCAATATAGAAGTTATATAATCTTTCAGAGAAGACAGTGAGAAATATTAACAACAATCCAAGTATTTGGTTTTTGGTCAATGAATATTCAAGTAACTCATGTACATCAAATCTTTTTTTTTTTTTTTTTTTTTTTGGGTTTTGAGTCACACCAAGTGGTGCTCAGGGGTCACTCCTGGCTGTCTGCTCAGAAATAGCTCCTGGCAGGCACGGGGGACCATATGGGACACCGGGATTCGAACCAACCACCTTTGGTCCTGGATCGGCTGCTTGCAAGGCAAACGCCACTGTACTATCTGTCCGGGCCCTTTTTTTTTTTTTTTTTTTTTTGGTTTTTCGGGCTGCACCCTTTTGATGCTCAGGGGTTACTCCTGGCTAAGCGTTCAGAAATCGCCCTTGACTTGGGGGGACCATATAGGACGCGGGGGATAGAACTGAAGTCCTTCCTTGGCTAGCGCTTGCAAGGCAGACACCTTACCTCTAGTGCCACCTTGTCAGCATCTACATCAAATCTTCTTTTATTTTTTGGGGTTTTTGGTTTTTGGGTCATACCTGGCGGTGCTCAGGGGTTACTCCTGGCTCTGTGCTCAGAAATTGCTCCAGCAGGCACAGTGGACCATATAGGATGCCGGGATTTGAACCACTGTCTGTCCTGTGTTGGTCACATGCAAGACAAACACCTTACTACTGTGCTATTGCTCTGGACCCATACATCAGATCTAGTAAAGAATTAAAGCAATGAAGTGCCAGAGTAAAAGCACAGTGGTAGGGCATTTGCTTTGCATGCAGCCATTTAGAACCAACTTGGGTTCAATATCCAGCATCCCATATTGTCCCCCCCACCCACCGGGCCTGCCAGGAGTGATTTCTGAGTGCAGAGTCAGAAGTAACCCGAGTGCCACTGGGTGGGGCTCAAAAAACCACGAAAAATTTAAATAAATAAATAAAAAAGCAAGCAATGAATGTATGGTGAAATTCTGGTGGTACTAAGGGGAACAGCAATAAGAAAACGTAAGGTGCTCTGACCTCTGTGAGTCCTGGAGATAATTCAATATAGTCTGCACTTGCTCAGCTCATCCAGTGTGTCCTCTCCGTGCTTCATTATTCTACATATCATTCAAGGAAAGCTTAAAGTTTGCAGAGAACTGTTGCATACTGACCTGGTGAAACACTGTACTTATTGGGGAAGTGGATGCTGATGAAGGAAGAGATTAGTGTTGAAACATTTTACGCCTGAAAATCTATTACAAATGACTGTGATTTCACAGTGACTAAATTAAAACAAAAGCAAAATTGTAAAACTTATTTTATCACCAAGAGAAGCAGTTGTTGGGCCAGAGCAATAGCACATAGTAGGACATTTGATAGAACTTTGGTAGGACATTTGCCTTATATGCAGCTAACCCAGATTCGACCTTCAGCTTCCCTTATGGTTCCCCAAACCTGCCAGGAGTGATTTTTGAGCACAGAAGCAGGAATAACCCCTGAGTGCTGCCACATGTAGCCAGCCCCAAAACAAAAAAGTAAACAAGAGAAGCAGAGTTTTGGGACCAGAGCAGTAGCATAGCAGATAGGATATTTGCCTTGCATGCGATCAACCAGGGTTTGAACCTCAGCATCCCATATTGTACCCCAAGCATGCCAAGAGCGATTTCTGAGTGCAGAGCAAGGAGTAACCCCTGAGCATCACCGAGCGTGTCCCTAAGTGTTCACTATGCTGAGTGAAGCATAGAGATATATTTAGCCTGCCCTTGCACGCAGTGGTGTAAATGTGCATCACTTAGGCTGGTGTGTAAACTTTTTACACTGAGGAAGCTGGAAATTGCTGAAAATCCTGAGCAGCTGTGGGAGATACAAAGAACCTCTCTGGCTGCCGTGGAGAAGGCTATGAAGACAGAAGAGAAATCAGAAGTTTGGTGAGATGATCGCTCTACCTATGGGTAGGTCTGAGCATGCTGCTTGTTGGATCTGCAGCACAATCACATGTGATATGGATCAGGACATATGAAAGTGGTTTAAGGGAGAGGAGTGATAGCACAGTGGGTAGGGCATTTGCCTTGGAAGAGTCCGACCCAGGATCCATCCTTAGCATTCCATATGATTCCCCAAGCTTGCAGGAGTGATTTCTGAGCACAGAGCCAGGAGTAACCCCTACGCACTGCAGGGTGTGGACCAAAAACCAAAAGAAAAAAAAGTTTTGAACCTGTACCTTAGGAATATCACAAATGCTGGTGAACAAGGTTGGTGAGAAGATGAGGAAAGCTGAGATGGCCAAAGCACCTGTGTTTAGTTTGGGCCACTTGATGCTCTTGAGTCTGTTGAGACAGTGACTGCTAGTCTGAAATTCAGGGAAGAGTCCCACTGGCATCATTGAGAGTTCAGGATAAATGGAACACTGACCAGAAGCAGCAGAGAGGTGAGTGTACAACAAGCAGACGTGTGAAAAACACTGAGGAGGATTGTAGCAGGCAGTGAGGCACACTGACCTTCTTGGGCACTTCAGTCCTCCGTGTAAAGAAACTACCAGGGGCCAGACAGCTAGTACAGCAGTAGCCTTTCCTGTGGACAACCCGGGTTCCAGCTCCAACATCCATCTGGTCCTGTAAGCCCACAAGGAGTGGTTCCCGTGCGTACTGCTGGGTGTGCCACCCTCCAGAAATTTTATGAGGCTCGAAAACTGCATAGCAAACAGGGCACTCGACATGCACATGGCTGCCTTGAGTTCCATCTCTGGCATCCCATATGATTCCCAAGGCCACCAGAACTATTTTTTGGGGGGCCACACCTGGAGGCACTCAGGGCTTACTCCTGGCTCTGTGCTCAGATATCGCTCCTGGCAGGCTCAGGGGACCATACGGGCTGCCGAGGATCGAACCTGGGTATGTCCAGGGATGGCCGCGTGCAAGGCAAGCACGCTGCCTCTGTGTTATCTCTCCGGCCCTAGGAATAATTATACTTTTTTGGGGGGTCACACCTGGCAGTGCTCAGGGGTCCCTCCTGGCTCTATGCTCAGAAATCGCCCCTGGCAGGCTTGGGGGACCTTACGGGATGCTGGGATTCGAACCACCAACCTTCTGCATGCAAGGCAAATGCCTTACCTCCATGTTATCTCTCCGGCCCCCACCCAGGAATAATTCTCGATTTTAAAGCCAGGAGTAAGCACCAGGTGTGACCCCAAGCCCCCCCAAAGGGGGGATTAACATCTTACTCTTTTCTGGTTAAAGCCTAAGCCATTGCTTTCCCTCAGTCCCTGGCTGACAGCAAAGCTCAATTGAGGGAACGGTGATTGTTGGCTGCCCCCTGCAGGCCGGTCTGGTGCACCACGCGCTTGCCTAAAGTGAAAGTATGGGTGGGAGAGATGAGATTAGTACAGCAGGTAGAACAGGTAGGGGAATTCCCTTGCATGCAACTGACTCGGGTTTGATCGGACCCCCTGAATCCCATATAGTTTTCGGAACACCATCAGAAGGATTTCTTCATCAGGAGGAATTCTTTTTTTTTTTTTTTGCTTTCTGGGCCACACCCAGCAACGCTCAGGGTCTACTCCTGGTTCTGTGCTCAGAAATCGCTGCTGGCAGGCTCAGGGGACCCTATGGGATGCCAGGAATCAAAACTGGATCTGTCCTGGGTCGGCTGCATGCAAGGAAAATGCCCTAGTGCTGTGCTCTTTTCAGCCCTGTGGAGGTATTTTTGTGTGTAACGTAAGCTCTGATTTCGAGATCCAACCTCCAAAGACCACCAAAGAGACAAACAGGCTGCAACTCATAAAGGAGTTTATTTACCAGCATGCTAGGGTCACCCCTCCTTACTGAGCTCTCGGGCTCCTTTTATTGGCTAACAGAGGCTTCAAATGATCACTGTTACCGTTAAGTTGATTGGCTGTTGTTTAGGGTGTTTCCTTTATGACTTAGATGTCTAGAGTGGAATGTTGTACGTTTTAGGGTTTTGTCAGCTGAAGTAGTACAGGAGGAACTTGGGTGTCCAGTGGCACCTGTGACTGACCACCTGCAGACCCCTGGGTGTTTCTAGTTTATCTGTTTTAGTACATACCCTTGAAGTTCCTGGAAATGGCTGTTCTGACCAAGACCCTTCTGCCATGTATCTGAGGCTTGTCATGGCAGTAATGTCTAAAGCAAAGCCAGGATTGCAGAAGCAAACAGTAGTTCCAAACTTACATTCCCTTCTAGCTTTTCACAGTAAACCCCTGAACATCACTGGTATGACTCTAAAAATAACAAATCATCCCAACCAACAAAAAATAAAGATATTAAAAGTAGGGCCGGAAAGATAGCACAGCGATAGGACATTTGCCTTGCAAGTGGCTGACTCAGGACCTGATTTGGTTGGAATTCCGGCATCCCATATGGTCCCCCATGCCTGCCAGGAACGATTTCTGAGCAGAAAAACCGGAGTAACCCCTGAGCGCCGCCAGGTGTGGCCCCCCCCCCCAAAAGAAAGAAAGAAAGAAAAAAAGACACTAAAAGTAGATGAGGGGCCCTGAGAGATAGCACAGCGGTGTTTGCCTTGCAAGCAGCCGATCCAGGACCTAAGGTGGCTGGTTTGAATCCCGGTGTCCCATATGGTCCCCGTGCCTGCCAGGAGCTATTTCTATTTTTTTTTTTTTTTTTTTGTGTTTTTTGGGTCACACCCGGCAGTGCTCAGGGGTTACTCCTGGCTCCATGCTCAGAAATTGCTCCTGGCAGGCACGGGGGACCATATGGGACGCTGGGATTCGAACCGATGACCTCTTGCATGAAAGGCAAACGCCTTACCTCCATGCTATCTCTCCAGCCCAACCAGGAGCTATTTCTGAGCAGACAGCCAGGAGTAACCCCTGAGCACCGCCGGGTGTGACCCAACCCCCCCCCCAAAAAAAAAAAAAAGTAGATGAGAAGTCACATACCAAGGGACTGGAATTGGAGCTGGTAACCTGGAGCTCGTAACCCAGGTAACCTGGGTGAAGGAAGGGTCATACTTACTTGAGGAATGGGGCACCACACATACTTTTGCCCAGATTCCCTGTTTTGTTTTTGGGTCACATCCGGCGGTGACTAGAGGTTACTTCTGGCTCCGCACTCAGAAATTGCTCCTGGCAGGCTCAGGGGACCACACGGGATACAGAGAATTGAACTACCCGCTGTGCTATTGCTCCTGCTCCAACACACTGCTCGAATTTTTTGTTTTGTTTTGTGTTTGTACTACACCCGGCAGAACTCAGGTGTTAATCCTGAATCTGCGCTCAGAAATGGCTTCTGGAAGGGCGATTGGGATGCCCGGGGTTGAACCCAGGTCGGCCGAGTGCAAGGCAAACACCCAACCTGTTGTGCTATTTCTTCAGCACCCACCTGTTATTTCTTGGTGCCAGAAGACTCATGTTAACACTTAGTATTTCTCCCAGGAATTTTACTTAAGGCATAATATACATTTGTAAAATGTACTTGTTATAAATTACTAAGAAAAGTATATGTATGGGAGCTTTTCTGGAGTGTCAGGGATAGAATATTCAAACTGGTCTCTGAGGTGTGCTTTCTCAGTGCATCTATGGTTGGCATATTAGTGTGTGTGTGTGTGTGTGTGTGTGTGTCACACAGGGTGGCGCTCAGAGCTTAGTCCTGGCTCTATGCTCAGAAATCGCTCCTGGCAGGCACCAGGAACCCTATGGGATGCGGCGATTAGAACCACCGGGTCGGTACGTGCAAGGCCAACGCTCTACCGCTGTCCGATCTCTCAGGCCTCCATGGCTCCCATTTTCACTCTTTCTCTTCCTATTTCCCTTTTAGACACTCTGGCTTGCAACACTGCTACTGAAGGGGTATCCCACACATCATTTTATCTCCTTTCTGCCTTTCAAAGTGATCCTTTCCAACTACCATTGCCACAGTGGTCCCTTCTCTGCCTAACTGCACTCCAGCTATTTGTGGCAAGCTTCCTAGCAGGGATGGGTCCTGGTCTCTATTTCCTTTGGGCATTACTACCTTACTACCTAAAAACTAGATGTGTCACGAGGAAAGGGCAATTTTTAAGTGTAATGGTAATGGTACTTGTATTAACATGTAGCTTTGTAAGGCTCACACTCGGAGAGAGATCCAACACATTCTTCTCTAGTCCAAGTCTAAACCGCTGCTTGTCCCCAGAACTGAACTGAACAAACCAAACCAAACCAAAGCAGGCAAGAGCAACGTCAAGTAAAGGGAGCAGCAGTCGTCGGCTCTCCCTGCTGGCCGGTCCGAGTTCCGCGCGTGGCCGAACGTGAGAGGCTTCCAGCCCAGCCGGCCTGCAGGGAGATCCAGCCCGGGGCACCTGCGCCTCTCACCTAAAATCGCCCCAAGGTCTGGTCCGGGATGAACCTCCACTTCTTCCCGAAGGGGGGCGGGGCGGCGGAGAGGCAAGCGTGGTACGCGCACGCGCATTAGCGGGGGTCGCTAGCCGCAACGCCTTCTGGGAGATGTAGGCGGACCTGGCACGCAAGCGCAGAGAGAGCTCGCCGCGGGGTATTCTGGGAGATGTAGGCCTTGGGCGCGCGGATGTTACTTAATCGGACGGCAGCTCGGCCTAGCAAGAAGCCGAGGGCGGGGTTGATTTGGGGGCCTTCGGGGAGAGCTTCAGGCAGCTCAGCGAAAAGAGGCAAGCGGTGCGCATGTACAAGGTAGAGAGGAGGCGAATTCGCCGGATGGCTTCCGGGAAATATAGCCGATTAGGCGCGTCAGGGCTAGAATTTTGTACCGCGCATGCGCACTGGGAGCAAAATTCTGGCGCGCGTGCGCATGGTTGGAGAAACATCGCTACGCCTTCTGGGAGGTGTAGGCGCGGCGGAAACTCGAGCACAACGTGTTGAGAAAACGTGTGTACATACATTGACCGTGCAATCGCGCGTGATCGCGCAGGGCCGCGTCGCCTTCTGGGAGATGTAGGCGCTGGGCATGAGGGACCATGGTGGATTCTCTCTGAGAATCTTACTCTCTCTCTCTCTTTTTTTTTTTTTTTTTTTTTGTTTAGGTGACTCCCCTTTATTATTTGGACAAGTCGCCTACGTGGATATGAGAAACAGATTCTTTCCCAGCTAAGCCTCGCAGATAACTGAAATGCAAGTAAAAAGACTACTTTTTTATTTGCAAATAAATATGCAAAATAAATTTAAAAATGCAAAAGTAAATAAAGTATTTTCATTGAGTTGTTGGAGCATCACTGTTTATTAAGAGATATGGACACGACTGTATTACTTGCTTCCTTCAGTCATTTTCGTCAGTACTTTAAGGGCTTAAATTACATATGAATCAAGAATGAAGTTAAAATGCCTAAGTTCTATTCAGGGTAAAAACGCTCTGGCAGAAATGGCTCACTCTGAATGGATCAACCTGTGAATCTGCCCAAACAATATTGCAAACACACTGTGCACGTTTAGTTTGCTGGTTAGAACACTCACTGTATACAAAACACTCCAAATATACTGGAATCTTCCCAAATATGGTTTTCTTTCTCTCCTTCCAGTTTTATTAGGAAATAATTGACATTTAAACTGTACAACATGACTTGGCATATATCCAATGTAAAAGGATTTCATCCAACTTGCAAACATGTCCCTCATCTCTACATACTTTGGTTTTAGTTAGAACGTAAGATATATTTTTAGGGAGCTGAAATGCTAGTACATAGGGTAAGGCATTTGCTTTGCATGCAGTCGACCTGGGTTCAATTCACAGAATCCTATTTCCCTGAGTACCACCAGGAGCAATTCTTGAGTGCAGAAACAAGAGTAACTAACCCCTGAGCATTGCTGGCTGTGACCCAAAAGAAAAATAAAAGCCCCACTCATTTTATGTCATTTCAATTATATTATTTATAGTCACCAGGTTTAATTATTTTATGTTATAATTATTTAAATTAAAAGAGCTGGAGAGATAGCATGAAGGTACAGCATTTGCCTTGCATGCAGAAGGACATTGGTTCAAATCCTGGCATCCCATATGATCCCCCGAGCCTGCTAGGAACGATTTCTGAGCGTAGAGCCAGGAGTAACCCCTGAGCGCTGCCGGGTGTGACCCAAAAACAAAACACAAAACAAAACACAAAACACAAAAACAAAGCACAAAAACAAATAAAGTGTTACACATTACATATTAAATCCTGTAGTTTACTTTTTTCTGTTGCACCTTGCTGTGCTCAGGGGTTACTATTGGCCTTGCACTCAAGATTTATTCCTGGTGGTATTCAGAGGTTCATACTGAATATTGGGGATTGAACCTGGGTGCAAGATAAGCATCCTACTCACTGATAGCTGAAAATTGATTTACTTATTTTCTGTTTCTTTCTTTCTTTCTTTCTTTCTTTGTTTCTTTCTTTCTTTCTTTCTTTCTTTCTTTCTTTCTTTCTTTCTTTCTTTCTTTCTTCCTTTTTTTTTTTTGCCACATCTGGTGGTGTTTAGGGGTTACTCCTGACTCTGTGCTCAGAATGATCCTGGCAGGCTTGGAGGACCATATGGGATGCCAGGGATGAAATCTGGGCTGGCTGTGTGCAAGGCAAACCCTACCTACTCTGTTATCACTCTAGCTCCTATAGCTGAAAATTTATACCGTTTTACTCAGCTCCACCAATTTCCTCCTTAGCAGACAATCATTTTTCTATTTCTGGGTTTGACTTTTTTTTTGGGGGGGGCAGGGGTCACACCTGGCATCGCTCAGGGGCTCCTCCTGGCTCTATGCTCAGGAATCGCTCCTGGCAGGCCTAGGGGACCATAAGGGATGCCAGGATTCAAACCTCTGGCCCCGGGTTTGACTTGTTTTAAAGTACTTGAATATAATGATTACACAGTGTTAGCATTTAATTTATGTTAATTAGCATAATGCCCTACAAATCAACCTAATGTTGGAATTATAGGATGTACTCTTAGCTTGGTGATGGTCCTTGCATGGCCTTTAACATCATAGACTGTGTTCTTGTTGGCATGAGTGTGGTTTCCATCTATCAAGCCCAGGAAATGGGCCTTTCAGGGCCATTATCCTGGGGGAATTCTCCGCCTCGTATCCCTACAAAAATGCTAAACAAAAGTTTTCAATTTGGGGCTGGACCAATATCACAATTGTAGGTCGTTTGCTTTGCACATGGTCAACCTGGGACTGACCCAGGTTCAATTCCCAGCATCCCGTGTGGTTCCTCGAGCTGCCAGGAGCAATTTCTCTTTTTGTTTGTTTTTGTGCCTTACCTTGCAGCGCTCAGGGGTTGCTCCTGGCTCTGAGCTCAGAAATCGCTCCTAGCAGGCTCAGGGGACCCTATGGGATGCCGAGAATCAAACTAGGGTCCATCCTGGGTTGGCTGCGTGCAAGGCAAACGCCCTACCGCCATACTATCACTCCAGCCCGCAGAGCAATTTCTGAAGGCAGAGCCAGGAGTAATCCTTGAGTGCCACCAAGTATGGCGTCCCCCAAAACAAAAGTTCTCAAGCTAATGGAAAACAATACTTGATATTTAACTGCATCTTTGAGCAAGAATAAAAGAGTATTATGGCTGTGGAGGGAGCACAGAGAACTAGAGCACACTTTGTACATGGGATTCAGTCCTTGGCAATGGAAGAAGTAATTTAAGAGAATGGTCTCAAGCTGTCTCTGATAATTTCACGGTGAGTCTGAAAAAAGAAATCCAGAAGTTGTAATTGTCTGGTTAAGTAAACAACTTTAAATTTTTTTAGGTTTTGGGTCACACCTAGTGGTGCTCAGGAGTTACTCCTACCTCTGTGCTCAGAAATTACTCCTTGCCGTCTTTGGAGACTGTTTAGGAAGCTGGGTATCAAACCCAGGTTACCTGCATGCAATGCAAATGCCCTCCCTGCTGTGATATCACTCCAGCCTCAACAACTTCCTTTTGTTTGTTTGTTTGTTTGTTTGGGCCACACCGGGCCGGTGCTCAGGGGTTACTCCTGGCTATCTGCTCAGAAATAGCTCCTGACAGGCACAGGGGACCATATGGGACACCGGGATTCGAACCAACCACCTTTGGTCCTGGATTGGCTGCTTGCAAGGCAAACACCGCTGTGCTATCTCTTCGGGCCCAACAACTTTCTTTATTAAATATCTGCATATTAAAAGCAAAAACTATAGGGCCCGGAGAGATAGCACAGCGATGTTTGCCTTGCAAGCAGCCGATCCAGGACCAAAGTGGTTGGTTCAAATCCCGGTGTCCCATATATAAAAACCAAAAAAAAAAAAAAAAAAAGCAAAAACTATAACATCCAGATATTTTTCAGTATGTATAGATATAGATATAGGTGGTGGTAACGAGATCTATATGACTGTGTCTACATTTTGCTTGAAGAGCAAAATACTAACTTTAGACTAAAAAGTTAGATTTGCATTTTAAAATTTCTAGATGAACTACTAATATATAGTACAATTCTAGTAGAAAAATGTGTGCCGGCCAGCAGCTTCAGTTTATTCATGGTCGTGGGAAGGGTCTGCACCTGAAAAGGAAATAGGTGGGAAAAAGGGGACCACCACGGATTCTGATTATAGCGTCGATTTATTTTTGAAATGCCATGACTTAGTTTTTACACAAAGGGAGGAGGGGACAATGCAAACATTTGTCAAGCATTTGTCATCATGCAGTTCAAAAGGTTTGGCATGTGCCTGTTAATTTAACAAGTTTCCTGAGGAACATCCTATTATCACACCAAATACTCTATCTATAGGTCTAAGTTTCTGAAGCCAGAAAAGTGTAACCTTATGGTTCTTTTAATCTGCATCAACTCATGGCCAGTTGGCACATACACAATGTATAGCTCAATTAAAAAACAGGCCCGTTGGGCCGGAGAGATAGCATGGAGGTAAGGCGTTTGCCTTTCATGCAGGAGGTCATCGGTTCGAATCCCGGCGCCCCATATGGTCCCCTGTGCCTGCCAGGAGCAATTTCTGAGCCTGGAGCCAGGAATAACCCCTGAGCACTGCCAGGTGTGACCCAAAAACCAAAAAAAAAAAAAAAAAAAAAAAAAAAAAAAAAAAAAAAAAACAGGCCCGTTAAAAAATGGCAGTTTGCTACAAGATGGCTGTGCTTATGCTAAGACTGTGAGGGGGAATCTGGCTCCCTACAAAAATGGAATGCTAAAATATGTCAAATAATCCAAAGAAGGGAGAAAAGTGTGAACAATACCAAACAAATAGAAGAAAATAATAGTCTATATTCAACATTATCAACAATTACATGAAATATTATCAATGAAAACATACCAACTTAGAGGCCAGAGAGGTGGTGCAGCAGTAGGGTGTTTGCCTTGCACTCAGCTGACCTAGGATGGACTGTGGTTCAATCCCTCAGCATCCCATATAGTCCCCCAAGCCAGAGATTTCTGAGCACATAGCCAGGAGTAACCCCCTGAGTGTCAACCGGTGTGCCCCCCCCCAAAAAAAAATTACCAACTTAAAAATGTAAATGGTCACTTTAGATAAAAGACCATAAAAGAGGGCCAAGGAAATGACAAAACGACAAAGTGCTAGAATACAGCCTTTGCATACAGGAAGCCTGGGTTCAGTCTCTGGGACTGTATGATCCCCTGAAAACATCCAAGGTGACCTTGGAGCACTGCACTGCAAATAGTTTCTTTTTTCTTTTTTTTTTTTGGGGGGGGGGGCCACACCCAAGCTCAGAAATAGCTCCTGGCAGGCACGGGGGACCCTATGGGACACCGGGATTCGAACCAACCACCTTTGGTCCTGGATCGGCTGCTTGCAAGGCAAACGCCGCTGTGCTATCTCTCCGGGCCCTGCAAATAGTTTCTAAGCACTGCTGGCTTGAAAAGAAAACCAGATTTAATTAGAACATCCATTGTACGCTAGGTACAAGAAATTCTTTTTACGTATGATGATACAGGGAAATTAAAAGGAAGAGGACATAGGCATGGCAGATACAAAGGAAAGAAAGATATTATAATGATATTATCAAGGTACACTTCACAGCAACGACAAATATCAGGGAATGTGGCTTAGTGATAAGTACAAGGCCATGGGTTTGAGATTTAGCCCAACGCCCCCTAAAATTAACAGGGATTTTAAGACCATCATTACATAGTGACAAGAAGAGAAATGTCAAGAAGACAATAATTCTAAATATGTATGCACCTTATACTAGAACTCTAAAATATATACTATATTATATACTTATATGTATACTTATCTTATAAATATATACTATATTTATATACTATAAAATATACTAGAACTCTAAAATCAATGAAGCCAAAACAGGTATAATAAAGTTCTGCTGGTGAACTAGTAGTGGTGAATTAGCTCAAAGGGCTGAGAAAGGTCCTGGAAGATTTTCATACCTGACTTCATGGACCAAGCAAGCATTACCATTATGATTATTCTGCTTGACCCTGTGCTCTTTTGGGGGAAACTGCATCAAGCTTCAAAAAGAAAAAAAAGATGAACTAGATCTATAAATAAAATTCAAAAATTTAACATTCCTCTGTAATAGAATAAGTATATGGAACATCTGTAAGGATGAAGATTTGAAAATCACTATCAATCAACTTTACTAATTTGTGATTTGGGCCTATAAAAACAAAGTTAATTTCTAGGCTCACCTTTTTTGTGGGGGACCATGGAGGGGGGAATGTATTCTGGGCCACACCCGGTGGTACTCAGCGCTTGCTACGGTTCAGAGAACAAGGATCACTCCTGGTGGGCTCAGGGCCTATACAGGACAATGAGGATGTAATCCATAGAACCCAGGTCAGCTGTTGGTTGTACAAGGTGAGCACCCTATCCTAGATAAGCTCCTCTTTCTTTTTTCCCTTCCCCTTCCTCTTTCATTTTATTTAAAAATGATTTTAGTTTTATAGACTTTTTTTTTTTTTTGGTTTTTGGGCCACACCCGGCGGTGCTCAGGGGTTACTCCTGGCTGTCCGCTCAGAAATAGCTCCTGGCAGGCACGGGGGACCATATGGGACACTGGGATTCGAACCAACAACCTTTGGTCCTGGATCGGCTGCTTGCAAGGCAAACGCCGCTGTGCTATCTCTCCGGGCCCTATAGAAGAGTTTTAAAAATAGTAGAGTTCCTGGGCCCGGAGAGATAGCACAGCGGCGTTTGCCTTGCAAGCAGCCGATCCAGGACCAAAGGTGGTTGGTTCAAATCCCGGTGTCCCATATGGTCCCCCGTGCCTGCCAGGAGCTATTTCTGAGCAGACAGCCAGGAGAAACCTCTGAGCACCGCCGGGTGTGGCCCAAAAACCAAAAAAAAAAAAAAAAAAAATAGTAGAGTTCCTAGTGAATCACCCGCCATGTTAACATTTTCATAACATAATATATTTGTCAAAACTAAACAATTCTATTAAAATGAAAACATAAAATTATAATCTCTCTGGCCTCCAAGAAACCCTCTCTCTGTCTGTCTGTCTGTCTGTCTGTCTGTCTGTCTGTCTGTCTCTCCTTTTCTTTCTCTCTTTCTCTCTAGGACCTATAAGGCAATGTACACTGCTTACTTCAGCCTCTGCGCTTAGGAATCACTCCTGGAAGGCTCAGGGAACCATATGGGGTCCTGGCAATACCCAGTACTATCGCTTTGTTCCTCAGAAGCCCATTCTCTGGATTCTAAAGCTGACTGTTGTATTGCTTTCTCCATACCATTGATTTCTTGCTAATGGTCTTTTTACATTTACATATTTTAAATTAATATCTTTATTTAAGCACGATGATTACAAACATGTTTGCAGTTGGGTTTCAGTCATAAAAAGGACATACTCCAGGGCCCGGAGAGATAGCACAGCGGTGTTTGACTTGCAAGCAGCCGACTCAGGACCTAAGGTGGTTGGTTTGAATCCCGGTGTCCCATATGGTCCCCCATGCCTGCCAGGAGCTATTTCTGAGCAGACAGCCAGGAGTAACCCCTGAGCGCCGCCGGGTGTGGCCCAAAAACAAAAACAAAACAAAACAAAAAAAGGACATACTCCCTTCACCCGTGCAACATTCCCAACACCAATGCCCCCATCCTCCTTCTCCTCTCCCACCCCTGCCTGCAATCGAGACAGGCATTCTACTTCTCTCACTACCATTGTCATTATAGTTGTCAGTGCAATTTCTGTAGCTGCACTCACTTTACTCAAGGTAAGCTTCTTATTGTGGGCCGGTCCTTCCAGCCCCATCTCTATTGTCTCTGAGTATTATTACAATAATGTCTTTTCTTTTTCTTTTCTTTCTTTAACCTTTTTTTTTTGGGGGGGGGGTCACACCCTGCAGTGCTCAGGGGTTTCTCCTGACTCTATGCTCAGAAATCGCCCCATATGGGATGCTGGGATTTGAACTACCATCCTGCATGCAAGGTAAATGCCCTACCTCCATGCTATCTCTCTGGCCTGTCTTTTATTTTTCTTAAATCCCATAGATGAGTGATACTATTCTGTATCTTTTTCTCTGTCTCTGACTTATTTCACTCAGCATATAGATTCCATGTCCATCCACGTATAGGAAAATTTCATGACTTCATCTCTCCTGATGACTGCCTAATAGTCCATTGTGTATATGTAACACAGTTTCTATAGCCAGTTGTCCTTGGTTGTTTCCAGAGTCCAGCTACTGAGAACAGTGCTGCGATGAATAAAGATGTGCAGAAGGCATTTTTGTATTGTGTGTTTATGTTCCTGGGGTTTATCCCTAGGCTAATGGTCTTAACTAAAAAGAAAGAAAGGAAGGAAGAAGAAAAGAAAAAAGAATGAAAGAAAGAAGGAAGGAAGAAGAAAAGAAAAAAAGAAAAGAAAAGAAAAGAAAAAAGAATGAAAGGAAGGAAGGAAGAAAGAAAGAAGAAAGAAAAAGGAAGAAGAAAGAAAGAGAGAGAGAAGAAAGAAAGAAAGAAAGAAAGAAAGAAAGAAAGAAAGAAAGAAAGAAAGAAAGAAAGAAAGAAAGAAAGAAAGAAAGAAAGAAAGAAAGAAAGAAAGAAAGAAAGAAAAAGAAAAGTAAAAAGAAAGGAAAAGGGGAGGATGTTTGCCTTGCTCGAGGCCTACCCCATCGGGACCCTCACACCCTTACACGCGTCCCCGAGCACCGCCAGGGCTGATTCCTGAGCGCAGCGCCAGAAGCACGGCCAGGAGCGGCCCCAAACCAAAACCCAAAACCCGCAAGAACAGACGGTGCGCGGAGCGTCGGGACTGCCCGGGGCGGGAGTCGGAAGGCTTTCAGGGCTGCACCGGAGTCCGGAACGTTGGCAACCGGCGGCGGGGAAACCCGGAGCCATTTGGGGCGCACACCGCCGGCCCCACTGCGCACGCGCGCCGCCTTCCGCCGCGGTCGCCGCCGCCGCCCCGGCCCCCGAGGTAGTGTGGCTCCGAGCTCCGGCCGCCTCCGTCGGCAGCGCGGCGTGGGTGCGGGCTGTGGGCTCCCCGGGCCTGGGGCGGGCGCGTCGGTCTTCTGAGGCTCCGAGAAACGTTTCCCGGCACGCCTGCGACTTCTAGATGGCGACGATCACATACTACATGTAATGACTATACGTCCCTATATTGCATATACTGCATCATCAATATATTATCGATACATCATACATTACTGATAACATTTCATTAACATAGATTACGATATACAGTACATGATTGCATATAATTGATTTGTATTGTATATTGCATTATACATTATTATAGGATGACATATTATTGATATGTATCATTCTATGATTATGTTTTATTATTGATATATACTATATATTGCTGTAAAATTACATATTATTGATATGTTGTCTATCATAATAAATACTATGCACAATTTCACAAATATATGATGACTTATAATCAAGTCATCTTAAATACAAAAAGGCCAAGAAGAAACTCACAGCAAGTCATTTTTTTGGGGGGGCAGTTGTTGAGTTACTCCTGGCTCTGTGCTCAGGAACCACCTCCGTGGGCTGGGGGACCTTAGGGGAATCGGGGATCAAACCCAGGACTGCTCTGCCCCCCACAGCCAGTCACTATTCTCTTCTTTCTCTCTCCCATCCGACTTTTTTTTTTTTTTTGGTTTTTGGGTCCCACCCAGCAGCGCTCAGGGGTCACTCCTGGCTCCACGCTCAGAAATCGCCCCTGGCAGGCTCTGGGGACCCTATGGGATGCCATATGGGATTCGAACCACCATCCTACTGCATGCTAGGCAAACACCTTCCCTCCATGCTATCTCTCCGGCCCTCCCATCCGACTTTTTATTTTAACAAGTTTGATATCTGCAGGAAAGTCACAGCAAGAGGATTGGAATAAGGCACCTTCGCCCCCGAAACTTGTCCCTTATCCCTGACTGAAACTGATTGGGCCACCCTAGCCCACTGCTTCGGGGGCCTTGCCGTCTGCATGTCTCAAGGCAGAGTTTTTCTTTCTTTTTTTTTTTTTTTTTTTTTTTTTGGTTTTTTTTTTTTTGGTTTTTGGGCCACACCCTGTGATGCTCAGGGGTTACTCCTGGCTATGTGCTCAGAAGTTGCTCCTGGCTTCTTGGGGGACCATATGGGACGCCGGGGGATCGAACCGTGGTCCGTCCTAGGCTAGCGCAGGCACCTTACCTCCAGCGCCACCGCCCGGCCCCAGAGTTTTTCTTTCTTTCTTTTTTTTTTTTTTTTTTGGTTTTTGGGTCACACCCAGTGGTGCTCAGGGTTACTCCTGGCTGTCTGCTCAGAAATAGCTCCTGGCAGGCATGGGGGACCATATGGGACACCGGGATTCGAACCAACCACCTTTGGTCCTGAATCCGCTGCTTGCAAGGCAAACGCCGCTGTGCTATCTCTCCGGGCCCAAGGCAGCGTTTTTCAACCTCTGTGCCATGGCACACTAGTGTGCCGTGAGATATTCCTCGGTGTGCCCTGGGAAAAATGACAATTTCATCCGTAGCATGCGTCTTCGGCTCACACAGACCAGTCAGGGCTGAACAGGCCCAGATTTTGCACTGAGTAAGTAAAGAAAAATATGAACCATTATAAAATACTTTATTATTTCATAATAAAGTAATTCTAAAATAATTTCTTTGTGTTTATGTGATTCCTATTCCAGAGAATTACTTTATATGTAGTCCATATAAGCACAGTTAAATTCTTTTTAACATTTTCTTTTTTTTTTTTTTTTTTTTTTGGTTTTTTTGGGCCACACCCAGCGTTGCTCAGGGGTTACTCCTGGCTGTCTGCTCAGAAATAGCTCCTGGCAGGCACGGGGGACCATATGGGACACCGGGATTTGAACCAACCACCTTTGGTCCTGGATCGGCTGCTTGCAAGGCAAACGCCGCTGTGCTATCTCTCCGGGCCCTTTTTAACATTTTCTAATGGTGGTATGCCTCATGATATCTTTTCATGAAAAAAGTATGCCTTTGCATAAAAAGGTTGAAAAAACTGCTCTCTGGGATATTAAGTCCTATCTCTCCAGCCCCTCTAGAAACTATGTTAAATACAAAAATACCAAGATGTGCCCCCCCCTGCACAGTGAGTCACTTTATTCTCTTCTGCTTACTCTCTCCCATCTGACATCTGAAGGAAACTCGGAGGTGTAGTTCAGGAAGTACTTGTGAACTCAGCCAGATTCTAACACTACATACGGTAAATACTTTTCCACATTTTTTTTCATTTTTTTTTTCTTTTTGCCTCAAGCATGTCCACACACTTTGTTTTCTTTCATTTACTCATTTATTTTTGCACCTTGGGGTTGAACTTGAGCCTTACATGTGCCAGGCAAGTGGTCTTCCACTGAGCTGCAGCTCTCACCTGTTTCCTAAAGTGTTTTCACTGGAAAATATTTTCCTTTTATGGTTCATGTTGTGATTCTGACTGGGTGTCACTCATGCCTGCCTGGGGTATTGGGTCATCTCACTCATGGTGCTCACCGGCGTGAGGCTTCAGTGCTTTCACACTGGCCAAGCAGGGTACTCACTGCATTTCCTTCATTGTGGTGCTTGCACATATGATTGTTAGGAATGCATTGTTTCTCCACCACCAGTTTTTAATGGCGAAAAAATATATATTTTAAATAGCCAATGGAAGTGAATTTAGATGATCTCCATTTTGCTGGCAGCATCCAAGGTATCATGGTCAGAGCCAGCCTGTTCTCAGTCAGGTTTGCGGACAGTGACTGACCACCTCTGTCAGAGGGGCTTCACGGGCTGTTTAGCATGGTGCTTATCAACCTTAACATCCTCGGTGGACACAGCTCCAGTGTCGTCATCTTCGCTTACTAAGTCAGAGAGAACTTGATGCGTCATGGTATGCTGTGTTCTGGGGTGCTGTTCTGGGAGATGAGGATTGCTGGATGAGTTGCAATGTGATGGATTGGGCAAAGGTAACTTAAGGTTTATATTTGTGGTGTTCAGGGAGTGGCAGGTTTTTTTTTTGTTTTGTTTTGTTTTGGTTTTTGTGTCAAGCCCACAGCGCTCAGGGGTTACTTCTGGCTCTATGCTCAGAAATCGCTCCTGGCAGGCTCGGGGGACCATATGGGATGCCGGGATTTGAACTACTGTCCTGCATGCAAGACAAACATCTTACCTCCATGCTATCTCTCCGGCTGAGTGGCAGTTTTGACACATTCTAGTACTGTTTTTTTTTTGGGGGGGGGATCTCACCCAGCAGTGCTCAGGCGTTACTCCTGGCTCTACACTTAGAAATCGCTCTGGTAGGCTCGGGGAACCATATGGGATGCTGGGATTCGAACCACCGTCTTTCTGCATGCAAGGTAAACACTCTACTTCCATGCTATCTCTCCGGCCCCATTCTAGCACTGTTTTCTTGACCCTAAAAGCTTTTTTTTTGTTTTGTTTTGTTTTGGGGCCACACCCGTTTGATGCTCAGGGTTACTCCTGGCTATGCACTCAGAAGTCACTCCTGGCTTGGGGGTACTGTATGGGACGCCGGGGGATCGAACCACGATCCTTCCTTGGCTAGCACTTGCTAGGCAGATATCTTGCCTCTAGCGCCACCTCGCCGTCCCCTAAAAACTTTTTTTGCTGTGGTTGGGAATTTTTTGGAAAAGAGGCCCACACCTGGCGATTCGAAAGGACTACTCTTGGCAGCACTCGGGAGTATATGCCATGCTGGGGGTGGAAGTCAGGTCAACCACATCCAAGGAAAGCACCCTACCCACTATGCTCTTGTCCCTAAAAACATTTTCTTTGGCTTCAGCTTTTGGAGGGACCAGAGCTTTTTTTCTTTGACTTTGGGGTCATCTTTGTGAAAAGGCTTCTTCCTGACTAAGCTCAGGGGTTACTCCTGGTCACACTTGGGGGAACTGTATGTGGTGCTGAGGATGAGCCTGGGTTGGCTGTGTGCAAGGCAAGCACCTGATCACTTTTACATCTCCCTGGCCACATGGGGTTCAGTCTAGCACTCACAGCTGTCCTTGTTGCAGAGCTTTTTGGAACTGCTTGTGTTCATGCGTGTGCTCCTCGGTTCACACTTCCTGCCCATGGTATCTTCACATTTTTTTATAGTGCCCACACTTACTTGGACTGTACCTTTGAGTTGTGCTCTCAGACACGTCTCTGTGTCCAGAGATCATTTGGACACTGGTGATTCAGAAATTAGAGTTGTCAGGGCTGGTGACATCTGGGTTTGTACTCGCATACAAGACTGATTTCTAAGTTAATGAGTTATCCTTCACTCCTTGTGGTACACTCCATGCAACACACTAGCAAGCTGTCACACAGTGTGACAGTCTTGGTAAAACTGGGTAGGCTTTCAGGTAATTCAGAAGTTGGCTGAGAGCAGGAAAAGGACTGGCTGGGCCATTATGATTAGAGAATGGATCTGTTTTGAGGTTGGTCTGTACTGTTGGTAATGGGAACTTCCTGCCAAGGAGAAAGTGCTCAGGCTTCCTTTTTAGTTTGTTTTGGGGACACACTCAGCAATGCTCAGGGATTACTCCTGGCTCTGCACCCAGTCATTACTTCTGATGGTTCTCAGAGCACCAGATAGGATGCTCAGTATTAAACCCAGGTCAGCTGTGTGCGAGCATCGTCCCTGCTGTACTGTGGCTCTAGCCCCAATGCTCAGCCTTTGTTAACCTGCTTAGATGTGGACTGGAAGAAGAAGGGAGCTAAATGGAGTGAATGCAGTCTAGATGGGTTTTTACATTTCAAAAGCCCTGGGAGCAAGGGTCAGAGTCTTTGTATCAGAATAAAATAAGGTGTGACCTAACAATTCCCTCTTTTTTGTTTACTGAAATACAGAAATATGAGATAAACCATATGGGTCATGTTTTATTGTCCTCACCAGAGGTGGGAGCCCCCAAATCAGAGCTTATAAAAATGACTGGTATTTTGCATAGGCACAGTAAAAGCTGGGAAATGAAAAGAAAACACTTAACCTAGATAAGAGCAGAATAGCCTTTTCCCGGAAGCATTTGGTCATACATTCCAACTGCAGGCTTCAGACCAGTCTATAGTTTGCCTAACTCGAGAGTCTTTCTTTTGGGTCCTGGGTAAAGTAAAAGATTCCCTTTCCTTTCCTTCATCTTCTCTTTGGTGGCTGTCGTTGTCAGGCATTGTACTGATTCCTTGGGTTCTTACAAGCCCTGTATATTGCGAGGGTGTCATGAAGTTTGCCCTAGTAGCAAGTCAATGCCAGGGTAGTGTGAAGCTTCCTCCTGATTGCCAAGTTGGCTTGAAACCTGCCCCATTTCTGTTGATGGGACCCAAAGTTTGGGGGTGTATAACCAATATCAGCAACTGAAGCTTAAGTCAAGCCTAATGACAAATGTTCAGGACTTAGGACCCATCTGCAACATATTAATTTTGGAGTTCCTATCCATAATAGATGGAACTCCTGACTCTAATAAGAATTCCCAATTTTACTGGGTCTATGCAAAAAAGAAAAAAAGGTTAATGCCACAAAGTAATATCAAGCACTAGGGCCTACAGTTAGGTAGTAGTATCTATCCCTCAGAAGATAATCACACTCTGGGGCTGGAGAGATAGCACAGTGGCAGGGCATTTGCTTTAGATGCAGAAGGACGGTGGTTCAAATCCTGGCATCCCAAATGGTCCCCCGCGCCTGCCATGAGTAACCCCTGAATGCTGCCAGGTGTGACCTCCCCCTCCAAAAAAATCATACTCTGTAATCCCTGATACATAAGTATAACACTATTCCCCAGGAAACACATACAAAGATATACAGATTCCCCCAGCAGTGTTCTCCAATAAAGAAATGAACTTATCCCCAGTCTGTTGTGATTAAGTCCAAAATGGGTAAAATCTGGATTACTGCTTCAGCTAAAGAGATGATCTGTCAGTTGAGGCCGGTAGGGAGGTAGGCGGCGGATTTGTCCTGCAGCTGCCTGGTGGAGACAAGGGCTGAGATGAGTTCTAGAGCCAGGGCCCACTGGAAAAGTTGAGTGTGGTCAAGAGTGGCTGTCCATAGTGACCAGAGGTTGAAAGGGGGTGGGGCATGCGGGAGTAGGTGATACTCCACGGCCCAAGGTCTGTTGTGTGTAGAGGTGATGGGGTTTAATAGGGAAAGCAACAAATTGAGGATAGGTGAGCATAGGGAAACAAGAGAAAAGGTTTTGCTGAGTTACAAGCAGCAGGGGGAAGGTAGAAGGATAGTTACAACACAGGCAGACATTATGTATAACACAGACAAATGTAAGACTGACAAAAGGGGCCAGAGAGATAGTACAGCAATAGGGCATTTTTTTTTGCACACAGCCGATGCAGGACAGATGGTGGTTTGAATCCCGGCATCCCATATGGTCCCCCGTACCTGCTAGGAGCGATTCCTGAGCGCAGAGCCAGAAGTAACCCCTGAACGCTGCCAAGTATGACCCCCCCTTCCAAAAAAAGACTAACATAAAGGTGGCCACCACAGTACACACATACAGTTGATTGACCAATACGTTACAGCTGTATAACGGACCCATCTAGGGTGGTAAACAGGATTGGGTCAAAGTACTTCATAAATAAAAAGCCAACAAGTAAGGTGGTGAGGAAATTTTAAGTCAGTTATTGTTATAGCTAATTCCTAGGAATCATTGCTAGTGAGGGTAGACTTGGATGTAAAAGCATCATAGGTTAGAATGTGTAGGCATGAATGAGCCATAGAGATAGCACAGTGGCAGGGCATTTGCCTTGCACGCTGCCAATTCAGGACAGTGGTTTGAAACCCAGCATCCCATATGATCCCCTGTGCCTGCCAGGAGCGACTTTTTTGTTTGGTCACACTCGGCAGTACTCAGGGGTTACTCCTGGCTCCATGCTCAGAAATTGCTCCTGGCAGGCTCAGGTGACCATATGGGATGCTGGGATTCGAACCACCGACCTTCTGCATGCAAGGCAAACACCTTTCCTCCATGCTATCTCTCTCTCTGGCCTTGAGATTTCCTTTTTTGGTTTTTGGGTCACACCCAGCAGTGCTCAGGGGTTACTCCTGACTCTATGCTCAGAAATCCCTTCTGGCAGGCTCAGGGGACCATATGGGATGCTGGGATTTGAACCACCAACCTTCCGCATGGAAGACAAACACTTTACCCAGGAGCGATTTCTGAGTGCAAAACCAGGAGTAACTCCTGAGCACTGCCTGGTGTGACCCCAAAAAACCCAAAAGAAAAAAGGAATGTGTATACATCATTCTCAAACCAATTGGCTTTCCATAAGCTTTATTTATAAGTTACTAAACATTTTTATACTGAGCATATAATATGAGTCTAGCCTAGGGGTCTCAAACTCGGGCCACAAACAGCCCTCCGTACAACATTTTGTGGCCCTGCCCTAGAGGAATCTTTTTTTGTTTTGTTTTGTTTTAGTTGTTTGGGTCACCCCCCCCCCAATGTTCAAGGCTTACTACTGACTTTGCACTCAAGGAGCACCCCGACTTTGCCTCCTGTGGCCCCCAGGTAAATTGAGTTTGGATACTAGAGTATACAAGTTCTCTCTCCATAAAGTTTTGTGAACAAGAACATTAGAATGCTGTTTCAGACATACATGCCGTATTTTCCGGCGTATAAGACGACCCCTAATTTTGCAGTTAAACCATAGGTTTAGGCCTATATTCGCTGTATCAGACAGAACGTTCCTGTGCTACAACTGTATGTCCCACAGTGAGCCAATCACATCAAGCAAAGGTTCAAAGGTTCTACTGGAATAGATGTCCTCTCTGATTCTGGTCAATCTGAGCAGACTTTTTTTTTTTTTTTTTGGGCCACACCCGGCGGCGCTCAGGGGTTACTCCTGGCTGTCTGCTCAGAAATAGCTCCTGGCAGGCACGGGGGACCATATGGGACACCGGGATTCGAACCAACCACCTTTGGTCCTGGATCGGCTGCTTGCAAGGCAAATGCCGCTGTGCTATCTCTCCGGGCCCCTGAAATTCTTTTTTTTTGTTGTTGTTGTTGGTTTTTTTTTGGGGGGGGTTACACCCGGCAGTACTCAGGGATTACTCCTGACTCTGCTCAGAAATCGCTCCTGGCTGGCTTGGGGGACCATATGGGATGCCAGGATTTGAACCAATGACCTTCTACATGAAAGGCAAACGCCTTACCTCCATGCTATCTCTCCGGCTCTGAGCAGACTTTTTATAGTCCAGAACATTGTCTAATTTGCATGCATCAAAAGCCTGCTTGGATTGACTGAGTCAGAGAGGCGGTCCGAGCAGCCTGGCAGTGATTGGTGCAGGATCGAGTTGGAAAATTTCGTTTTGTGGCAATATTCAGACAATTTTCGTTTAGCGGCATATTGAAACATTTTCGACCCCCGGTTTTCAGTCGACTTTTTTTTTTGTTTCAAAAGTCGTCTTATATGCAGGAAAATACGGTAAATAGAAAATAAGTTAAGACATTCTTGTAAAAAAAAAAAAAAGAAAAAAAAAGACATTCTTTTAATGAGTATCATAGTAAGAGTTTATTGGGGCCGCAGAGATAGCATTGAGGTAAGTAAGACATTTGCCTTTTATGCAGAAGGTCATTGGTTCAAACCCCAGCATCCCATATGGTCCCCCGTGCCTGCCAGGAGCTATTTCTGAGCAGACAGCCAGGAGTAACCCCTGAGCACCGCCGGGTGTGGCCCAAAAACCAAAAACAAAAAAACAAAACAAAAAAAAAACCCCACTAAATTACTCACTGTAATGCAAGTCTAGGGTATTCAGGTCTCTTTCCATAGACCAACGTGAGCAAAAACATTAGAACATAATTTCAGGCATCCTTAAAAAGAAAATAAGTTGCTAAAGCATTCTGATTATGAGCACTGTAATAGGAGTCTATAGCTCCGAAGTTCCTTCTCGATCGACTTCTGTGAGCAAAAACATGAGAATGTTATTACAGACACATTTACTTTGAAAATGAGTTGCTGAAACATTCTTTAATTCTTAAATTCTGTAATAGGAGTCTAGTATCCAAATTCCTTTCCACATTAGAACACTTTATTATATTTTGTTTGGATTTAGGCCACACTGGGGCGCTCAGGGGTTCCTCCTGGCTCTACATTCAGAAATTGCTCCTGGCAGGCTCAGGGGATCATATGGGATGCCGGAATCGAACCTGGGTTTGTCCCTGGTTGGCCAAGTGCAAGGCAAACACCCTACTGCTGTGCTATCTCTCCCACCCCCACATTAGAATATTTTAAAAGTAGAAGTTCCTTCCTCGCCCCAAAACGGAAGCTTCAAGGGTCTGCAAGACAAGTTTACTATTATTTAGGGGTGGCTCAGGTACAGGAGTTCTGAGAGCAGCTTCTCTTCTTTGGGTTAATTTCCTTTTGTGGCTTCATGTTGAAAGAGCTAGATGCCTTTCTGAGTCTTGGTGAATTCAACTTCTGATGAGATGTCATGGGACCCAGAGTTTTTTGGTGGGGCTGCCATCTGTGGAAATAGAAACATAGCCTTTTCCTGCTCCACATTCTTTTTTTTTTTTTTTGGTTTTTGGGCCACACCCGGCGGTGCTCAGGGGTTACTCCTGGCTGTCTGCTCAGAAATCGCTCCTGGCAGGCACAGGGGACCATATGGGACACCGGGATTCAAACCAACCACCTTTGGTCCTGGATTGGCTGCTTGCAAGGCAAACGCCGCTGTGCTATCTCTCCGGGCCCCCCTGCTCCACATTCTTTGCAATTTTCAAACAGATAGGTGAATTGACTGTTTCTGAGTTTGTGCTCCTTCAAAGGGTCTTTCAGCAGCTGTGTAAGGTAAATTCAAGAATTTAAAAATATATATACTTTTAGGGATAAGTCAAGTGGTGTTTTTGTTTTCTTTTTTTTTTTTTTAATCTTTTTTTGCTTTTTGGGCCACATCCTGTGATGCTCAGGGTTACTCCTGGCTGTGCACTCAGAAATCGCTCCTGGCTTGGGGGACCATATGGGACGCCAGGGGACTGAACTGTGGTCCATCTTAGGTTAGTGCATACAAGGTAAATGCCCTACCGCTTGCGCCACTGCTCTGGTCCCATCTTTTTTGTTTTTTAATAATTGAGTTTTGAGGGTCCTGTGAGCATGTTCAATGATGCCTTGTCCCTAAAGAGTGTAAGGAATTCTAGGGATATGTTTAATCTTCTATTCTTTTTGTTTTGTTTTGTTTTTGGGTCACACCCTGCAGTGCTCAGGGGTTACTCCTGGCTCGACGCTCAGAAATCACTTCTGGAAGGCTTGGGGGACCATCTGGGATGCTGGGATTCAAACCATCTTCCTTCTGCATGCAAGGCAAATGCCCTACCTCCATGCTATCTCTCCGGCCCCTGATCTTCCATTCTTTACAGAATGAAAAGTTTTATTAGTATAGGCTGGGGCATTTTATCAGTTTTAATGGAATGCGAACTCCCATGTCAGAAAAACATGTCATATAAAGGAACAAAGGGCTTTAGCTTTTTCAGAAGTCAGAGGAGCAGCCCATATAAAACCAGAGTAAGAGTCAACTGCTACATGAAGTAAAACTTTGGAAAAAGGATGTGTTACATCCTTCTAAGAGAATTCATTTGTCTTTAGATCTCAGAGGTTAGCTAGTAGTTACTCCTGAATGCAGAGCTGGAGCTATTTCTTAGCTCAGATGGTTGTGGTCCAAAAATTAAACCTTTTTTTGTTTGTTTTTGGGCCACACTCAGTGACGCTCAGGGGTTACTCCTGGCTGTGCGCTCAGAAATCACTCCTGGCTTGGGGAACCATATGGGGCGCTGGGGATTGGACCCTGGTCTGTCCTGGGCAGCCAAATGTAAGGCAAATGCCTTACCACTGTACTATCACTATGGCCCCGAAATAAAAGTTTTTATGCAATTTTCTTCTTTTTTGATAGGAGTGGCTTTAGAAGTGCTCACTCAAGAGGCCCAGGGGTGCCTTTCTAGGATTCTTGGCCAACTGGTCAACACTCCAATACAAGGGCACAAGGATGTGCTTTTCAGGCAGCAGTGCCACCCAGTGGTACCAAGACCTCCAGGCTGTGCTCAGTGATGCTCAGTTATTATGTGGTATTAGGGATCAAACCAGGGTCAGCTGCATGCAAGCGGCATGCCTTTTTTTTTTTTTTTTGCTTTGTTTTGTCTTTTTTTTTGGGGGGGGGGGAGGCATACAGGATGATGCTCAAGGTCACTCCTGGTTATGCGCTCCTGGCTTGGGGGACCATATGGGACCCCAGGGGATCAGACTAGTTTAGTGCACACAAGACAAACGCTCTACCACTTGTGCCACCGCTCTGGCCCCATCACTCTATTTCTACATTTTTCATGATCCCCTCAGAAGAAGCCTTGCAGTCATGCCTTGCCTCTGCCATCTCTGCCAACTCTGGGCAATCATACTTTTAGTGTCTGCATTTGTTTATATTAAACATTGCATATGAATGGCCATTTATTTTCTTTTATAGTTTGTCTTTATTTTGAGCCACACTCAGTGATGCCCAGGGCTTATTCCTGGTTCTCTATTCAGGAATCATTCCTGGCAGTGTCCAAGGACCAAATGGGATGCAGGGAATAAAACTGGCTGGCTTCATGCAAAGAAGGGTCATACCCACTGTACTCTTTCCAATCTTAGCCATTTATTTACTTTCTAATCCTTTTTGTCTGCTCCTTTGATTGAGCATATTGTTTGTGTGTTTGTGTGTGTGTGTGTGTGTGTGTGTGTGTGGTTTTTGGGTCACACCCGCCAGCGCTCAGGGGTTACTCCTGGCTTCATGCTCAGAAATTGCTCCTGGCAGGCACGGGGGACCATATAGGATGCTGGGATTCGAACCGATGACCTTCTGCATGAAAGGCAAACGCCTTACCTCCATGCTATCTCTCCGGTCCCGATTGAGCATATTGTTTTCAAGATTTGTTTGTGTTGTAACATGTGTCAATACTTACTTTATTTATTTATTTTGTATTTTGGGCCACACCCAGTGACGGTCAGGGGTATTCCTGGCTCTGTGCTCAGAAATCGCTCCTGGCTTGGGGAACCCTATGGGACACCGGGGATCAAACCACAGTCTTTCCTAGGTCAGTGCCCTGCTGCACCACTCACTGCTGCAGCCCCTTTATTTTTATGGATGAATAAAATGACATTGTATAGCTGTGCCACATTTTGTTTATGCGTTCACCAGCTAAGAAACGTTTGAGTTGCTTCTATTTATTTTATACTAGACTGCTTCAATAAACGTACATATTTTTGTGTTTGAGTACTATTTTCTTTAGTTACCTTGAGTAGGACTAATTACAACTACACTAGTTGATATGAAGTAGAATCACTTTGGTTTTGATTTGCACTTATTGATTGTAAATGATGTTGAACGTCTTTTCATTGTACCTGTTGGCCATTCATTTCTTTCAAGCAGAAGGGGCTTGCAACTAGTGCTGTGGAGATTTGGGGGCCACTTGGTGAGTTTGGCCATCCAAGTATAAGGGCCCATAGATGCCAGGTTGCAGTGCAGGGGATGCCCAGGCTGCTTGGATATTAATGGGATCCTCCAGAGCTGTGCCCAGTGATGGACGAGTGGTCTTGAGTGGTGGGAGTTCCTCTGAATGCTGGAGTGCTAACTTACTAGTGATGTTCTAGAAGGCACAGGTTTTTAACTTCTTTGGAGGGGTCCTACCCAGTGGTGCTCAGGGCTTACTCCTGACTCTGCACTCATGAATCATTTCTATTGGCTTGGAATAGGAATTCCTATGGGGACTTAGGGATCAAACACAGGTTGGTTGTTTGCAAGGCAAATGCTCTCCATACCAGTTCCAAGGTAGATTGAACTGTACTTCATGTACTGAAGTCCTTTGACCTATCTCAGCCTTCCATCTTTCATTTCTATGGAAATCCCTTAAGCTGCTCACCCACCACTTAAGCAGGTCACCCACCACTCAGACAAGATAGACTGTGTTGAGGCTGGCGAAGTCAGATCCCAGGCAAGTAGAGAGCTTATGAATTCAAAAGCCGTCAGCCTTCTGGGGGAATAACTCCAACAACCCTTATTTCAGGTGGGGAAGGGATATTTATAATGTGTCTTAGCCAGTCAGGTAAACAGAAAAAAACAGAATTTAATCAGGTTAGGAGGAATCCAAGGGGGCCGGCGAGGTGGCGCTAGAGGTAAGGTGTCTGCCTTGCAAGTGCTAGCCAAGGAAAGAACCACAGTTGGATTCCCCGGCGTCCCACATTTTCCCCCCCAGCCAGGGGAAATTTCTGAGCACGTAGCCAGGAATAACCCCTGAGCAGCAAACGGGTGTGACCCGAAAAACCAAAAAAAAAAAAAAAAAAAAAAAGAAAGGAGGAATCCAAGATAAGTGCTCTGTTTAAGGTCAAAACAGCAAAACAGTAGGGGGGCTCTTGGGAGAAAAACAGGATGAGTGCTGTTGGGCTCTATGTGTTCAGCTACAAAAGACAAATGCAGAAGCATGTAGCTAGGCACCATGGAGTATGGAACCCATGATGACCTGACCCCTTCATCCCACTGCTGAACACTGAGGATATAGCAGAGGTATTTGTTGGACCTACAAAGTGAAATGTCTTTTCCTAATTTCAAAACTAACAGTTCTAGTATTTACTCTGGTGTAATATTCACCTTAATTTTGACCTAATTCATTAGAGGCTTCCTTACAATGATTTCCAAACTTCCTGTATAGGCAGTAGTTTTGACTATTGTTTTTCTTGTTGTTTTTAGATGATAACCGGCAGCACTCAGGGGTTACAACTCCTGGCTCTGTCCTCAGAAATTGCTCCTGGCAGGCTCAGGGGACCATATGGGATGCTGGGGACTGAACCCAGGCCCATCCCAGGTTGGCAGCGTGCAAGGCAGATGCCCTCCATGTTGTGATAACACTCTAGTCCCATCTATTTTGACCAGGAATATGCATGATAATTCTGTTTTCTCGGGTTAAGAGAGAACATAGGAATTATATCAATAGATGCTATAATGTTCTGTCTGTCATCTCTTTGTTTGCTATTTGGTTTTGATCCACACCCACCAGTTTGCAGAGGTTAATCCTGGCTTTGTGCTTAAGAATTAATTCTGACAGACTCAGGGAACCTTTTGAGGTGACGGGGATTGAACCTGGGTTGACTGCATGCTGTTCTATTGCTCCTACTCTCATTCTTACTCTGATTCTAGCCAACATTTTCATTATAGGAGCTCTGATTTTGTTTCTTAGTTAAATTTACCTTTTTTTTTTGAGGGGCCACACCTGCTGGTGCTCTGGGGTTACTCCTGGCTCTGCACTCAGAAATTACTCTTGGCAGGCTTGGGGGACACTATGGGATATTGGGGATCAAACCCGGTCAGCCTCATGCAAGGGAAATGTCCTACCGACTGACTGTGCTATCTGTCGCTCTGACCCCTTTTAAATTTACTTTTATGACTAACAATACTTTCATATGCCTTCTTGCTCGTTTTTATGATCTCTTGTTGTTTTGTTTGTTGTGGGGCTACTACACCAGGCAGTGCTCAAGGTTTACTTCTGGCTATTTATTCCTGGTGGGCTCTGGGAACCATAGGATACTAGGGATTGAACCCCGGGTCAGCCACATGCAAGGTTAGCACCCTACTCACTACGATATCTCTCCAGCCCCTGTTCTGTTTTGGTACTATGATCAAGTGTCATCAGTAACATCAGTGAAACCTTTGCCATTATTACATTAGCCTATTTTCATTCTTTTAGTTTGTTGGCAACAAGTCATAAAATGGTTTATATTCTTTCAAACTTTTTCTTTTGTTAAGCGTGTCTGTTAAATTTTTTTTTTTTGGTATTTTGGGTCACACCCGGCAGTGCTCAGGGGTTATTCCTGGCTCCAGGCTCAGGAATTGCTCCTGGCAGGCACGGGGGACCATATGGGACGCCAGGATTCGAACCGATGACCTCCTGCATGAAAGGCAAACGCCTTACCTCCATGCTATCTCTCCGGCCCCGTCTGTTAAATTTTTTGGTGGGGTGCAGTAGGCAGTGCTTAATGCCCAAGGACTATGCCCACCATCTTGGTGGTATTTAGGGGGGTATTTGTAGTGCCTGGGATCTAACCTGACAGTGTAAGGCCATTTCCACAATACCTGTAGTAGCTCTCTAGCCCTTTCTTTTTTTTTTTTTTTTTTTTTTTTTTTTTAGTTTTTGGGTCACACCCAGCGGTGCTCAGGGGTTACTCCTGGCTGTCTGCTCAGAAATAGCTCCTGGCAGGGATGGGGGACCATATGGGACACCGGGATTTGAACCAACCACCTTTGGTTCTGGATCGGCTGCTTGCAAGGCAAACACCACTGTGCTATCTCTCCGGGCCCCCTTTCTTATTTTTTAAATATAATCTTACAGTGTCACTGTCTGACCCTATTTTTTTGTTTCTTTGTTTTTCAGTTATACCTGGTGGTGCTCAGAAGTTACTCCTTGCTTGGCTTTCAGAAATTATTGCTGGCAGGTGTGTGGGACCATATGGGATGTCAGGGATCGAACTTGTGTCAACCCTTGCAAGGCAAATGTCCTACCTGCTGTACTATGGCTCTAGCCTGACCCTTTTTGTTGTTCAGGTTGTTTTTTGTTTTTGTTTTTGGGTCACACGCGGCAGCGCTCAGGGGTTATTCTTGGCTCTATGCTCAAAAATAGCTCCTGGCAGGCTCGGGAGACCATCTGGGATGCTGGGATTTGAACCACCGTCCTTCTGCGTGCAAGGCAAACACCTTACCTCCATGCTATCTCTCCGGCTCCCCTTATTTTTTGGGCCACACCCTGTGATGCTCAGGGGGTTATTCCTGGCTATGAGTTTAGAAATCGCTCCTGGCTTGGGGGACCATATAGGATGCCGGGGAATATAATTGCGGTTCATCCTAGGTCAGACGCATGCAAGGCAAACGACTTACTGCTCTGCCACTGCTCCGGCCCTATTTAGGTTTTTGTTTGTTTGTTTGTTTGTTTTTTGTTTTTAGCAGTGCTTAGGGCTTACTACTGGCTCTGGGAATCACTCTTGGAGGTGCTCAAGGGACCATTTAGAATGCTGGGGATTGAACTTGGGTCAGCTGTTTCAAGACAAGCATTCTACCTGCTGTTCTATCTCTCAAGTTCTCCCAGGTTTTGCATTTTCTTTTTTTTTCTTTTGGTTTTTCGGACCACACCCATTTGATGCTCAGGGGTTATTCCTGGCTAAGTGCTCAGAAATTGCCCCTGGCTTGGGGGGACCATATGGGACGCCGGGGGATCAAACCATGGTCCTTCCTTGGATAGCGCTTGCAAAGTAGACACCTTACCTCTAGCGCCACCTCTCTGGCCCCAGGTTTTGCATTTTTGTCCCATCCTGCAGGACTCCATTATTCCGTGGGTGTATAGAGGGGTCCCAGCCTGTAAAGAGAATGGGGGAAAGAGAGACGGAGACCAAGTAAAGTGCCTTATCAAGGTCTCGCTTTATTGAAGGGTACAGGCTCTTTTAAGCACGTTTAAACAGGGGGTGGAGAGGAAGCAGAACGGAACAGCCAGCATTACAGTCAGTCTCCACAGGGAGCATCCTGTGAATAAACTTTGTATGCTATCTTTACACAGGAACCATTTTCACCCTAAGTTAGTGAAGCTTCAAAGATGTCCCAAGCTTCCTGGAATGTGCGACTGATAGAATGCTGCGGCATTTCTTTGAGCTCTTGGACTAGTTAATAGCTAATGCTTTAGGTTACTCATTCAGGCCACACAGAGTAGCTTGTCCTACAAAATTCCATAGCAGGGTTTGGTCTCTGGCAGTCTCTGACACATTTCCTTATATTCTGTCTTGAAGGATAATATTTGAGACTTTTTTTTTGGTGGTAACCATAGTACCATAGCACTTGACTTATAAGTAATCAATACTTATTTTCAGGGGGGGACTTGGGGCCACATTCAGTTGTGCACAAGGGTTACTCCTGGCTCTACATTCAGAAATTGCTCTTGGCAGGCTTGGAGAACCATCTCAGATGCTGGGGATTGAACTCTGGTCAGTCCTGGGTCTGCTCTATGCGAGGCAAACTCTCTACTGCTGTGCTGTTGCTCCGGCCCAGTAACCAATACTTTTTATTTTTTTATTAGAAATCTATTTTCTCGGTGCTGGAGAGATAGCATGGAGGTAAGGCATTTGCCCGGCATGCAGAAGGACAGTGGTTCGAATCCCAGCATCCCATATGGTCCCCCAAGTCTGACAGGAGCAATTTCTAAGCGTGGAACCAGGAGTAACCTCTGAGGGCTGCAGGGTGTGAACCAAAAACCAAAAAAAAATCTATTTTCTCCCTAGAGACCATCACTTTTGGTATTGATTGAATTTTATTTGTGCCTGGGATTCTTCTTGTATCTACAATGCTTCAGAGGGGCAGGGGAGGGGCCAAAGTGGTGGCGGCAAGCCAAAGCCATCTGCCTTGCCAGCGCCAGCGATCCCCCAGCATCCTGTATGGAAAATGAAGTGTTGCTTATGGACGTGTCTCCCATATTTTAAACCTAAAACGAATACTTTTGGTGATATTTATATTATATATTTCTTTTTTGTTGTTGTTGTTTTTGGGTCACACCCGGCGGTACTCAGGGCTCTACACTCAAAAATTGCTCCTGGCAGGCTCAGGGGACCATATTGGATGCTGGGATTCGAACCACCATCCTTCTGCATGCAAGGCGAATGCCTTATCTTCATGTTATCTCTCCGGCCCCTATATATATTTCTTGATACTGTTCTTCCTTCATTCTTCCTAGAATGCTGTGTGCTTCTCTTGGACTTGTTTGCTCCATCCTTTGACTCACAGTACTTCCAGTTGTACAGATACAATGTGAAAAAGAAAACAAGTAAAAATAACGCATTCACATGCTTACCCTGACATTATTCATCTATATAACGTCGTGTTCTAAGTATTTCTTTTCGTTCTTTTTTTTAGCAAGGACACAAGATTGGAAATGACAGCTCAGGATTTTCCTAAGAAGTTTCTCATCACAAGAAAATGGATGGATTTAAGGGAGAAGGTTTACATTTCTCCATTCTAGGTGACAGCTGGCACTATAAGGACCAAGAGCGACATTTGAAGCCATCCTTTTTAAGTGAAGAAAACCCAGATATTCAGAAAGCTACGTGTGCATACCCTGGACTTGGGGAGCATTTCATTGCAAGCTCAGACTTTGAAACAAACAGTTTTCATATATATGACTCAGATGTCCAAAGTTTAGATTATGACCAAATCTTGCATACTTTTCAGAAAAGTTATGCATCTATGAGAACTGGTGACAATGACAACTGTGAAAAAACCTTCAATCATTCTACAGAACTTATTCAACTTGGAAGAAATCAAACAAGAGAGAAACCTTGTAAATACTCTGAAAGTGTTAAATCTTTCCATCATTTTGCCTCTCTTGGTGAACAAAAAATAATTAAAAGAGGGAAGAGATTTTATGAAGACTTTGGAAATATCTTTACCTTTAGTTCATCTCTTAATGAAAACAGAAGGAATCACTCTGGAGAGAAACTATATAGATGTACTGAATGTGGTAAATGCTTCAAACGTAATTCTTCCCTTGTTTTGCACCATCGAACTCACACCGGAGAGAAGCCTTATTCTTGTAATGAGTGTGGAAAATCCTTCTCCAAGAACTATAACCTAGTTGTACATCAAAGAATTCATACAGGAGAGAAACCTTATAAATGCAGTAAATGTGGGAAAGCCTTTAGTGATGGCTCTGCTCTGACACAGCACCAGAGAATTCACACTGGGGAAAAACCTTATGAATGTCTAGATTGTGGAAAAACGTTTAACCGAAATTCATCCCTGATTTTGCATCAAAGAACTCACACAGGGGAAAAACCATTTAGATGTAATGAGTGTGGGAAACCTTTCACTGATATATCCCACCTTACTGTGCATATCAGAATTCATACTGGAGAAAAACCTTATGAATGTAGCAAATGTGGCAAGGCTTTTCGAGATGGTTCATACCTCACCCAGCATGAAAAGACTCACACTGGAGAAAAGCCCTTTGAATGTGTGGAGTGCGGGAAATCCTTCAATCGTAACTCTCACCTCATTGTGCATCAAAAAATACATACTGGAGAGAAGCCCTATGAGTGTAAGGAATGTGGAAAATCTTTTATTGAGAGTGCTTACCTTATCAGGCACCAGAGAATTCATACTGGTGAGAAGCCCTATGGTTGTAACCAGTGTCAGAAGCTTTTTAGGAATGTTGCTGGTCTCATCCGGCACAAGAGAACTCATACTGGTGAGAAGCCTTATGCATGTAATCAGTGTGGCAAAGCTTTCAGGGACAACTCCTGCCTGACCAAGCACCAGAGAATTCATACTAAGGAGACCCCATATCAGTGTCCAGAATGTGGAAAATCATTTAAGCAGAACTCTCATCTGGCAGTACATCTGAAACTTCATAGCAGGGAAGATTCCAGCCAGTGTCTGCAACGTGGAAAAACATTTTGAAAGAGCTCATCCCTCATCCGACATCAAAGAGTACATCCTGGAGAGCAACTCCTAGAGACAGAATAAATGTGGACTTCACTCATCTCTCACCTTGATTTCATCGAGCAATGTATTCAGAAAGACTTCTCCCTGATGGTTAGAAAAGTCCACTGAGCTGGTGAATGTGAAGGCATTCCTTAGCTACACTTTTAAGTCTGTACATTTGGGAACTCCTAGAGATGTACATGATAGTAAATATGGGGGAAACTCTAGTAATGATTGAGTCTGTAGCAAACAATAGCACATACACTGGATTAAAACCTATGAATGTCAAGAAATTTTCCGGATATAACCTGTTGTAATAGTGTTTAAGAAACTGGGAATGTGTTTTGATTGCCATATAATTTATAATGAGTACTTAATAGGGAGTTTGGCTTATGGGAAACATTTGAGGGGTATTACTCCTTGTTCTGCACTCCATGGAATTACTCCCAGTCGTGCTCAGTGGACCGTATGGGCTGCCAGGGATCAAATTTAGGTTGGCCATGAACAAGACATGCCCTCTTTTTTCTCTTGGTTTTTGACCCACAGCTGTCAGTCCTCAGATTAATCTTGGATCTGCACTCAGGAGCAATTACTCCTGGCAATGTTGGGAACCATCTGGGATATTGGGTATCCAACATGGATTCACTATGTCAAGCACCTTACCTGTTGTGTTATCCTCTGACCTTACTCTCATTTTTTTTGTTTTTTGGGTCCCACCCAGCAGCGCTCAGGGGTTCCTCCTGGCTCTACACTCAGAAATCGCTCCTGGCAGGCTGGGGGACCATATGGGATGCCGGGATTTGAACTACTGTCCTTCTGCTTGCAAGGTAAATGCCTTACCTCCATGCTATCTCTCCGGCCCCTTTACTCTCATTTTTATAACAGCTCTTCTGATAAAAGACCTCACACTACACAGCAACCAGAGAATTATAATTTTTGCTCTTTGAGTGATTGCTGTCCTCTTAGACATTGGGAACATATTTCAGAAGGGAGAAGGTGTTTGTGAATGAACAATAAATCAGTCTCTTTGGAAAAGACTATAACAGACTTAGATGTAAAGGTCTGCTACTAAGGAATATGGTATGCTGCTTTGGTTTACACAAAAATACCAAGATGTTTTTGTTATTGCACCTCATTTTATGGGGCTCTTTTGGACCATACCCAGTGGTGCTCATGAGTTATTCCTTGCTCTGTGCTCAGAAATCACTCCTGGTGGGCTTGGGGAACATATGGACTGCTGGGGATTGAATCTGGGTTGGTCTAGTGCAAAGCAAACACCGTACCTCCTGTGCTATCGCTTCGGCTCCTGCACCTCATTGCTACTTGAGGACTTTTCTACATTGTTATGTATAACCCATCTGAAAATCTGTAAATATTTTGTTGTCAACTTGAAAATGCCTTAATATGGTAGACACCAACAAAACCACACAAAATAACTATGTATCTTAAATATTACTGTGAAAGAGTTATAATTTACTTTGTCCACAGAAAAATAAAAACACACACAGAAAAAAATGAAAATTTACCAAAATTAAAGTCACTTAAAGATATTGTTAGGTTGGGCCCACAGAGACAATGAGACACCAGATAGACAGTTAAAAAGTGTTTTATGGAGCCAGAGAGATAGCATGGAGGTAAGGCGTTGACCTTTCATGCAGAAGGTCATTGGTTTGAATCCCAGCTTCCCATATGGTCCCCAGTGCCTGCCAGGAGCAATTTCTGAGTGTTGAGCCAGGAGTAGCCCCTGAGCACTGCTGGGTGTGACCCAAAAAAACCACAAAAAAGTGTTTTATTAGAGCTCAGGGCTATTGACCCTCAGGCCAAAGAGACCTTTAGAGCCTCAAGCAGCCTTTTAGCACACTTTATATACTTTTCTTATATAGAAGCTGGGGAAAATAAGGCCACATTCCCATCTGATTTGATACTCAGCAGAGAAATTGAGAGCAGGATAAGAGGACCCCAAGATATCCTTGTAAGTTTGTGGCATTCATTAGATCATCTGCCTTGAGTGTTGTCAGTCTCTGGAAAAGCCCTTTCCCCTTTTCTCAGGATAATTACAACAGGTGCTCTTTTTTTTTTTTTTTTTTTTTTTGGGTTTTTGGGTCTCACCCGGCAGTGCTCAGGAGTTACTCCTGACTCCATGCTCAGAAGTCGCTCCTGGCGAGCACGGGGGACCATATGGGACGCCGGGATTCGAACCGATGACCTTTTGCATGAGAGGCAAACGCCTTACCTCCATGCTATCTCTCCGGCCCCACAACAGGTGCTCTTTATCTTATGTTTACAGCTCTCTGGGAAGTGACCCTTTGAAGTTCATCCTGTTTCTATTCTGGTAGGGTTGGGCTGCCTTACAATACCAATTCATGACCTGCTTCCCAATTTCCAAACTCATCCTTGGATTGAGTTAAAGTACTCCTGAACATACCCAAAATAAAGAATACATAGTGGTTAGGATATTTTGACAGACTTGGGACATACAGACATCAGGTTCAACCTAACTTTGGGGGTGTTCTAATTTTGGCTTCCCAGCTGGGAATTGTCTTTGTTCAAGGATAACTTTAAATTTTTTTTAAATTTATTTTAAAAAATGCATCACATAGTTGATATAACTGTTCATAATAAACTTTTTCCAGATAGTGAAAGCAAAGTTATGAAGAAAACAAATAAAGTAAATAAAATGGGAGATGAAAGAAAAAGTACAGTAGCAAATTCATTTGTGAAAATTATTGTCCAATGAAGTCATTAATACAATGACAGAGGTTTAGTAAGCTCTTGTTATATGTCCAATCTTTTTTTTTTGTTTGTTTTTGGGTCCCACCTGGCAGCGCTCAGAGGTCACTTCTGGCTTATGCTCAGAAATCGCTCCTGGCAGGCTCTGGGGACCATATGGGATACCCAGATTCAAACCACCGTCCTTCTACATGCAAGGCAAACGCCCTATCTCCATGCTAACTCTCCGGCCCATGTCCAATCTTTTAAATTGGTGTGTTCCTTTAGGGGTGATACATCAAACAAATGTATCCAGAAATTCAAAGCTACAATATTTAAAATTTTATGGGCAAATACTGAGTTGCAGGGCCTCCTGAAGGCAGCCTGTTTTGAACACAGTGGCTGCGTTTGTGGTTGTGTTTACAGCTGCCAATGTAACTCATATTCGGGGGCTATACTGTCTCACACTATGCTTATGGTGTACACTGGAAGTTGATTATGAAAAAATTGCAGGGCTATTCCTCTATTGGAAGTTGTACATTTTGGGCCCGGAATGATAACACAACTGTAGGGCGTTTACCTTGCACATGGCTGCCTAGGATGGATCTGGGTTCTGAGAGCATAGCTAGGAGTAGCCCCTGAGCATCACCGGGTGTGGCCCAACCTCCCCAAATAAAGAAGTTGTACTTTTTTGGGGTCACACCCGGCAGTGCTCAGGGATTACTCCTGGCTCTACACTCCAAAATTGCTCTTGACAGGCTCGGGTGACCATATGGGACGCTGGGATTTGAACCACCATCCTTCTGCATGCAAGGCAAATGCTTTACCTCCATGCTATCTCTCTGGCCCCAGAAGTTGCACATTTTGAAGGAACATGCACACCTGGCAGTACTCTGGTGTTACCTCTGGCTATACAGAACTCAGGAATTACTCTTGGCAGTGCTTGGGGTCCATATGGAATGCAGGGGAGCGAGCCCTGGTCAGCCTTGTGCAAGGCAAGTGCCCTCCCCACTGTCCTATATTTCCAGCCCCAAAAGTCGAACATGGTTTTGATGTGAAAAAGAAAATATGGGAAGTCAGCCAGACTTGATGGTTCAAAGGCATGGAGTGCATGTTTTACATGAGGAAAGCCTAGGGCTTTATCTGGATACTACAGGAATCCAAGCTTTGCCATGATGTCCTCCCAAAAAAGGAAACCAATGAGTTAAGGGTTTTTGTTTTTGTTTTTTTTTTTTGTTTTTTTTTTTTTTTTTTTTGTTTTTGGGTCACACCCAGCAGCGCTCAGAGGTTACTCCTGGCTCTATGCTCAGAAATCGCCCCTAGCAGGCTCAGGGGACCCTATGGGATGCCGGGATTCAAACCACCATCCTTCTGCATGAAAGGCAAACACCTTACCTCCATGCTACTCTCCGGCCCTAAGTCTTTTTGTTTTTTTTGTTTTTTAATTTTTATGGGCCTTGTTTATCAGAAGGGCTTTCCAGGGTCACAGAACTCCCATAAGCATGAGGGATGTGTGATGACCGGGAAGAAACTTAAAGAGAGCATTAGAACATGTTCTCTGACTTGGTTGGGTGATTGATTGTGAGTCCCATCCGAAAGGTTGGAGGAGGCAGCGGAGAGCTCTGATTAGCTGCAACCACCTGAGGCACTGCAGTGGTGGTTATGAGAGCAGTATAAGCTGGTGTTCCAGAGCTCAAGGGTGCCTCCTGGAAGTTTTGACTTCCCTGTGGAGGAAGAGTTAAGTCAAAGCCACTGATTCTAGATGTGAATTAGAATCCAAATGAGTCACCCGACTTTCCTCTTCCATTCTCTGATTCAGGAATCCTTAATAAGTAGAGGAAAAGGCCTAGAATAGAGAAGCTGTGTAAGGACAGGCAGATGGCTCATAGGGCTAGGGGCATGCTTTGCACATGGAAGCCTCAGTGGTCCCCAGCATTTATTTTTGTGGTTTTTGGGTCACACCCAGCAGCGGTCAGGAGTTACTCCTGGCTCTATGCTCAGAAATCACTCCTGGCAGACTCAGGGGATCCTATGGGATGCTGGAATTCGAATCGATGACCTTCTGCATGAAAGGCAAACGCCTTATCTCCATGCTATTTCTCCGGCCCCCAGCCCCAGCATTTTTTAAAACATTAAAAGTACAAAGTGGGGGGCCGGGCGGTGGCGCTAGAGGTAAGGTGCCTGCCTTACCTGCGCTAGCCTAGGACGGACCGTGGTTCGATCCCCCAGCGTCCCATATGGTCCCCCAAGCCAGGAGCGACTTCTGAGCGCATAGCCAGGAGTAACCCCTGAGCGTCACCGGGTGTGGCCCAAAAACCAAAAACAAACAAACAAACAAACAAACAAATAAAAAAAAGTACAAAGTGGGGGGCCGGGCGGTGGCGCTAGAGGTAAGGTGCCTGCCTTGCCTGCCGCTAGCCTTGGATGGACCGCGGTTCGATCCCCCGGCGTCCCATATGGTCCCCCCAAGCCAGGAGCGACTTCTGAGCGCATAGCCAGGAGTAACCCCTGAGCGTCACCGGGTGTGACCCAAAAACCAAAAAAAATAAAAATAAAAATAAGTACAAAGTGGGGGGGGGGCAGAGAGATAGCATGGAGGTAAGGCATTTGCCTTTCATGCAGAAGGTCATCGGTTCAAATTCTGGCGTCCCATATGGTTCCCCGTGCCTACCAGGAGCAATTTCTGAGCATGGAGCCAGGAGTAACCCCAGAGCACTGTCGGGTGTAACCCAAAAACCACAAAAAAAAGTACAAAGAGAGACCTGAGCACACAGCAGACCCTGCACTTGGCAAATCTGGGTTTGATCCCCAGCATCCCATATGGTCCCCCTGAGCCTGCCAGGAGTGATTTCTGAGCACAGAGCCAGGAAAAAAAAACCTGAGCAACACTGGGTGTGGCCCCAACCCCTCCAATAAAAGTACAAAGGGACTATGATATATCTGTCAAAATGGTTATAATAAAAACAGCTGGAGCTGTAGTACGACAGCAGGTGGGACATTTGTACGTGGCCAACCTGGGTTCGAACCTCACTAAGAATGATCTCTGAGAATAGAATCAGGAGTAAACCTGATTAAGATCACTGAAGGGAGCCGAGAAAGAGCACCAGAGTTTTCTGAAACAATGGAGAAGATTCACAAGTACATTTGAGAAGATTGGCCCAGAGATGCACCCAGGCATTTGCCCCAGAGAAAGAAAGACTTAACTTCTATACAGGGGCTGGAGTGATAGCACAGCGGTAGGGCGTTTGCCTCACATGCCACGGACCCAGGACAGACCCAGGTTTGATCCCCAGCATCCCACAGTCTCCTGAGCTTGCCTGATTCCGGAGCGACCTGATTCGCTGAGTGAGGAGCAGGAGGAACGAACCCTTGAGCACCGTTGGGTTGGGTGTTACACCAAACAAACAAAATGTCACATACAACCAGTCAGGCTACTCAGGCCTCTCAGGGGTCACTCTACCTTATGGGGGTCCCTCCCTGGATCTCCCTCTCCATCGCAGACCCAGAACTCCTGTCTGCATCTCCCTTCATTTTGAAGCTCAGGTTCCTGCCACGTGCCTCTGAGACACTGTCTCCACGTCTCTTCCGCACCTTTTCCTACATTCCATCCATCATTCTTTGCAAGGGCCCAGCATGTGGATCAAGGCTCTGGAGGGAGAGTGTGTCCCTCGTGTGGGGTGACAGGGTCTGGGTGACCCTGGTGGGTCGAGGTCAAGGCTGAGGTGCCCCTTGTAGGAGTGTCCAGTGTGCCCCAAGTGGGCCTTCCTGGGGCCGCCCTCCTGTCCCTAGCTCGGGGGACCAAATGGGATGCTGGGGATCGAACCCGGATCTGTCCTGGGCCAGCTGCGTGCTAGGCAAGTGCCCTACCTCAGTGCTCCACTCCCGCCCTAGTGGTAAATTTTGAGAAGGTCAAGTATTTGCACTTTTATTTTTGGTGGATCCACATCCAGCAGTGCTCAGGGGTTAGCCCAGGCTCTGTGCTCAGAAATCACTCCTGGAAGGCGAAGGCGCAGGGAACCTGTGGGATGCCCAAGATCGAGCCTGGGTTGGCTGCGTGCTAGGCCAAAACTCTTCCCATCACTATGTGCTATAGCATCGCCCCCAGATCCCCTCATCTTGGAGTAACACTCAGACTTTTGCAGGCCAACACCCTACAAAGTCTCTGCAGGAGATGGAGAACCCACAGAAGAAGGTTTTGTATAGGACACAGATGCCCTGCGGGTTTGGGGTCCCACCACCTGCAGTGTTCAGGGCTGACTCCTGGCTCTGTGCTCAGGGGTCGCTCTGATCCCCTTCCCTTTCCCTGACACTCCCACAGTCCCAGGGACGCTTTTCTTTTCCATCCTGTTGGGAGAGTGAACGCCTCACCCTAACTGGAGGGAGGGCAAGCCACACACAGCCTAGCAGGAGCAAGATTTGCTCTGAGAAGGAGCGCCAGCACGTTTGCCTCGCACGCAGCAGACCCGGGTTCTATCCCCAGCCTCCCACATGGCCTGCCACGAGTGACCCTGGAGTGCAGAGCCACGAGTAAGCCCTGAACACTGTCAGGTGTGATCAAATAAAAATTTTAAAAAAAGTAGATAATCTTTTTTTACTTTTATTTTGACCAAAGTGGATTACAAATCTTTCCACAGTAATATTTGGGTATATAGTGACATTGAATCAGGGGCATTCCCACCACCAGTGTTGTCCTCCCTCCACCCCTGTTCCCAGCATGCATCCCAGATCCTCCTCCTTTGACCCCCAGTGTAGAATTAAATAATTAACGATGGAGCTGGATGGAGGTGGATGGAGGCCTTTATTCTTAGGCCCTGGCCACATGGCTTCACCCCCCATCAACTGGCGGGTCTGGGGTCCAGGAAAGCGACGGGTATTGAACTCACTCACAGGCAGGTCAGGAAGCATCAACTTTATTCATGCCCTATCCACCACATGTGTGGCCTATATCATAACCTTCTAAGCATTCAGCCATTCTTAGCTAGCCCTGCATCTTAACTCCTTTCAGCCATCTTCCCTTTGACTTCCATGCTGGCCAAAGACCAAAAGGGGCCTAATCCCCTCTGGTCAAAGCCTTATCTACCCTTTCCAGGACCCCTCCCAGGAAATGGATGGGGTCTTGCAGGTAAGGTCAAGTTACCTAGGAAGAATGGGGGGTCTGAGGCTTCACCCTGGGTTGCTAGGCTATGTGGTCCCCTCTGTATCTCGCATGTCTGATCATTTTATTTTATTTCTACTTAATGTTCATATGACTGTCTGGTCTTGGTACCCTCCATTATTCCCCCCACAATTTGTGAGGCGAAGTAGGATGGTTCAAATTGTGTGGTTCTGTTTGAAGGAAATATAGTAAAATAAAATAAAATGGGGCAAAAATCAAACAAGCAAAAAATGGGAGGAGTCCTTCTACAGGTATAAATATCAATGTAGGCGGAGAAAGGGGGAAAGGAAGAAACAAAGTAGGTCATCTCTAATGGCTGCAAGTGGATTTGCGCCAGGGGGAGCCCCCCTGTGGGCAGATAGTACTCCTCAACACTCTAACTGCTAGTGGGACGGGATCCCGGATGCCCAAATGGAGAATGAATAAATGAATGACCATCTACGTACGGTTTTAGGCAGCCGGCGCTGGGCGTATCCTGCTCCAGGCATGTCCTGGAATACGATTTATGGCACCCTAAGCAAGGCTTTCTGGAACTACAATTCCCGGCAGCCTCCGCGCGGCGCGTCCCGGCAACGGTTTCTGGAACTACAATTCCCGGCAGCCTCCGCGCGGCGCGTCCCGGCAACGCTTTTTGGAACTACAATTCCCGGCAGCCACCGCGCGGCGCGTCCCGGCAACGCTTCCTGCAACTACAATTCCCGGCAGCCCCGCGCGGCGCGTCCCTGGCAACGCGCTCTAGAACTACAGTTCCCAGCAGCCCGCGCGCGCCACGTCCCGGCGACACTTCCGAGAACTACAGCTCCCGGCCGTCCCTGCGCCGCGCGTGCGGGTGACGTGAGGGGGCGCGGCCGCCATTGTCCGCGGCGGAGGTGAAGCGCTCCGACCCTGTGGCGCCCGAGGAAGAGCCCCGGGGGGCCGGAGCCGAGCGGAGGCGCAGGTGAGCCCCGCGCGCCGGACAGGAGGCGCCCTGGGGAGGCGCCCTGGGGAGGCCTGGCCGCGCGGGCGGGCGTTTCGTCCCCTTGGGGGCGCCTGCAGCTCGGGGCCCCTGCTGGGATGCTCCGCGCGCAGACGTCGCCCCTGCAGCCGGCCACCTCGGCTCAAGTCCTAGACGTGGGGGGCCAGATGGGCCGGGACGTCTGCTGGACGCGGAGGAGAGGACAGGGGCGACTCCTACGTCGCCGGCGTCGGTGGCACTTGACCTTGCCAGCAAAGCAAGGACTGACCGCGTTTCTGTCCTTCTGTAAAGCCCTTTCTTGGGGGTCCCACCCGGCAGCGCTCAGGGGCGCCTCCCGGCTCGCCTTCTGTGTCTGCATCCGCACCCCTGGGATTGGCCAGGGCCACTCCGTGGACAGTCCTGGGACTGGGATCGAGGGAGTGAGTGCAGCGCTTCTCTCCAGACTTTCCAGGCAGCTCCTGGCCCCAGACGCTTTCTTGCAAGGCTTCTTGTTGGTCTCAGGGTCTTGTACCTGAAAGCACTCTACCTCGTGTCTTTTTCTACTTTTGTCTTTAGGTTGGTATCGCAGTTGTTTTCCAGCTGTCACTGGAGCCCAGTACCGGAGGTATGGCTGCTGTAAATCCTTGGACGTCCTGGGGTGAGTTCAAGTCCTCTTTCTGGACTTGCCAGCTGTGATACTGTAGCGAGAGGTCAAATCTGGGAAGGGGCTGAGAACTTTGAGAGATGGCAGTGTTTGTTTCTTTTTTCTTAATATATATATATATATATATATATATATATATATATATATATATATATATATATATATATATATATAATTTAAACACCTTGATTACATGCATGATTGTGTTTGGGTTTCAGTCATGTAAAGAACACCAGTGTTTGTTTCTTGATAAAAATAAAAAAAATTAGGGGCCGGAGAGATAGCATGGAGGTAGGGCATTTGTCTTGCATGCAGAAGGATGGTGGTCCGAATCCCTGCCTCCCATATGGTCTTCCAAGCTTGCCAGGAGCAATTTTTGAGCATAGAGCCAGGAGTGGACCCTGAGTGCTGCCAGGTGTGACCCCCCCCCCCCAAAAAAAAAAAAAACCTAAAAAACCAAACAAAACAAAAAACGGTGCCCAAAGAGGGATAGCTGGTAGGCTGCTTGCCTTACACAAGTTGACCTGGGTTCATTCCCTGCACTATATATAATCCTATATAATCCCCCAAGCCTACCAGGAGTGATTTTGAACTCAGAGCCAGGAGTATTCCCTGAGCACCGCCAGATATGGTCCCCAAACCAAAAACAAAATCTGTGGGCTAGAAAGATAAGTACAGCAGGTAGAACCTAGACCTTGTGGCCAGAGCAAACAGTACAATAGCTAGGACTTTCCTTGCATGCTACTAACCAGTGTTTGATCCCGACATCTCACATGGTCCCCTGAGCACTACCAGGCATAGTTCCTGAGAGCAGGACCTGGTGCAACCCCTGAGAATTCCTGAATCTGACCCAAAACCAAGAGGAAAAAAGGACACTTGCCTTGTTCATGGCTGACCCAGCTTCAATCTATGGCACTTCATATAGTCCTCTAAGCATCACCAGGAATAGCCCCTTAATACTGCTGGATGTGTCCTCCCCAAGCCCCACCAAAAGTGTCATTTAAAAAAAATACTTATTTTGGTTTTTGGGTCACACCTGGCAATACTTAAGGGTTATATGAAACCAGAGAGCTAGTAAATTTGCCTTGCATGCAGATATGGCACATCCCTTGCAAAGTACAGCCAACCAAGGTGCAATCCCAGCACTGTATATATTGCCCCTGAGTACCACTGGGGCTACTCACTGTCGCCCTAACAGTGTCACCAGAAAAGAGAGAAATTATTCATATATAGAAGCAAAATTTCTCTATGTTTTAACTTTACAACTCTCATATAATATTTGTATGTTATTTAATGTTAAGTAGTAGTGTGATACTGTATCTTTAAGGAAAGTTCCAAGTTTTACAAAAACAATATGGAGTCTCTATTACTATTTTTTTGAAAGTTGCGTATTTAGCAGATACAGTTATGACCCTTTTTTTTTTTTTTTTTTTTGGTTTTTGGGTCACACCCGGCAGTGCTCAGGGGTTATTCCTGGCTCCAGGCTCAGAAATTGCTCCTGGCAGGCACGGGGGACCATATGGGACGCCGGGATTCGAACCGATGACCTCCTGCATGAAAGGCAAACGCTTTACCTCCATGCTATCTCTCCAGCCCCCAGTTATGACCCTTTAAGCGATTCTGGTCTTTGTTTTGTGTGGCATGATTGGTCAGTGATGCTATCATGTACATCCTGGACAGTGATTAGCCTTTGTACTTCCATTACAAATACGCCTTATTGAAAGTTTTCATGTGCTCCTAGGCTTGTCTTTTTTTTTTTTTTTTTTTTTTTTTTTTGGTTTTTGGGCCACACCTGGCATTGCTCAGGGGTTACTCCTGGCAGGCACGGGGGACCATATGGGACACCGGGATTCGAACCAACCACCTTTGGTCCTGGATTGGCTGCTTGCAAGACAAACACCGCTGTTCTATCTCTCCGGGCCCGCTTGTCTTCTATATGTAGAAAGAACTTTTGCTCCTTGCATTTGTTCTCTTTAGTCTCTAGAATTGAAAACTTATTGTCCCTTCTTGTCCTATCCTGGTTTTCTGATGTAGGTATCTTTACGAACAAGCCCTGGAGGATGGCAGCTGTTGATCCATGGACCTCTTGGGGTGAGTCAAGAGTTAGTCTCCCCCATTAGTTGTGTTGGCTGCTATGTAGTGGCCTCTACCATTAGTTACCGAGGTGAGGATTTTAGCGCATGGGTTTTGGCCCATATTTGCAGAGTTGAGATAGTGAGGGATCAGAACACCCAGTTAAGTATAAAGTGATCGTGCCATCTCCAGAATAGTGTGCATGAGAATAAACATGTGACCACTTAAGTCTCAGCTCTATAAAAACTATGAACAGGCCCTACTTCAAAGAGACTGTGCCCTAGACTGGGCAGAATTGTTGTTTCACGTGCTTTGGCACTTGTCCCTTATCTTTTCTGAACTTTCCTTGTCTATATAATGAGAAAATGTGTCTCTTCCCTTACTCAAAGGGATAGAACAGAACTTGACTCTCCCCAATCCCTCCAGAAGGAAACCTTTGAGGCAGGGAAGACTGACTTTATATCATTGGTTTTCCTCCCCCAGCTCTGTGTCCTCAGGATTCTGCCTGCTGCATAGAGGAGGTCCCTGACGAGGGGAAGAGGGCCACCAGGATCCCACCAGACCAGGTCCAGGTGAGATGGGTCTTCTGCCCTTTTTTTTTTTTTTGCTTTTTTATGAAAAACTGCCCAATGCCTGAAGGTGTCAGGATTTTCCATAGCCATCCTAACTGGCATTTTTTTTTTTATAGGTTTAAAATAGAGAATGAGGCTGGTCCGATGGCAGTGGTTTATCAGAACTTATTAACGTTAGTATCACAAAAGTTGGTATATAACTCCCCACTGCTCAATTTGACTAGCTTCAAAGAAAAAAAATAAAATAGAGAATGAGGGCTGGAGCGATAGCACAGAGGTAGGGCGCTTGCCTTGCACGTGACTGACCTGGGATAAACCCAGGTTCTGTTCCCAGCATCCCTTATGGTGCTAGGAGTGATTTCTGAGCACAGAGCCAGTAGTAACCCCTGAGCGTTGCTGGGTGTGGCCGAAAAACGAAAAAATTAAAAATAGAGAATGAGTAGTAATCAGACAGGATTAGCACTTCCTGAGCATACAAAAGGAGAACTAAGTTTTCCTAACTCATTGTCAAGCCAGCTTATTTTATTTAAGCCTGTTTGAACCCATAAAAGAGAGCCACCTGGGCTGGGGCTCTCCCTTTTTTCCTCTCACCTTTCACATATTTTGTGGTGAGCCAGGATGCTGTTGTCTGGTGACCTGCTTCCTGGAGGGGAGCAAGGACAAATGCAAACCCATGTCCCGAGGATGTCCCAGTGTTTACAGGATGATTCACTCAGCTAAAACTTCACAGACCTGCACCTGGTGGAGCCCAGGGAGACTGAAATGAGTCAGGCAGTAGGACGGAATCTCCATAGGAGTTCACAGGATGACTGGTACTTTTGCTGAGAGGAAGAAATAGCACCCAAGAGGCAAGATGTGAAGAGGTAATGGGGTCTGCAGTGATAGTATGGTAGGTAGGGTATTTGCCCTGCATATTGCTGACCTGGGTTTGATCCCCAGCACCTCATATTATCCTCCGAGCCCACACCAGAAGTAAGCTCTGAGTACCTCCCAGTGTAAACCCCTCTAAAAAAAGAAAAATAAAAAAAAGACTCTAGGGGCTGGAGCAATAACACAGAGGTAGAGTGCTTTCCTTGCTGACCTGGGACAAACCCCGGTTCGATTTCCGGCATGCTATATTGTCCCCCAAGCCTGCCAGGAGCAATTTTTGAGTACGCAGCCACTAGTAATCCCTGAGCACTACTGGGTGTGACCCAAAAAACCTTAAAAAAAAAAAGGAACTCTTGGGGCCATTGCGATAGTACAGTGGTTACCCATATGGTCCCCCAAGCCTGTCAGGAATGGTCGCTGAGTCAGGAGTAGCCCCTGAGCACGACCAGGTGTGGCCTAAAAACCAAAACGGGGAAATGGGGGATTCTTGAGTATTAGGTCATGAGGATGATTCCCAAGAGAAAAAGGACAGCAGATTGATGTTAAGAATGTATCACATGGGCCGGATCAATTGTACGCTGGGTAGGTAGGGTATTTGCCTTGCACATTCCTAACTCGGATTTGATTCCCAGCATCCAGTATGGCTCCCCAAACCCTCCAGGCGTGATTCCTGAGCACAGAGCCAGGAAAGTAGGAAGTAACCCTGAGCACCACTGGGTGTGGCAAACAAACACACTAAAAAAGAGATGTTATTGTCCAGGTGCCCAGCTTTCTCAGCCACTTACCTTTTTTAAAAAATTTAATTAAAGAATTGTGATTTATAAAGTTATTGATAATTGAGTTTTAAGCAGATATTTCAGCACCAATCCCATCACAAGTGTAAACTCCCTCTGCTTTTTTTCCCATATCCTATCATCTTCATAGACCCCCATCCTTGCCACTTACTATTTTTAATATCATTGTAAACATGATCTTCATATACCCCGTAAAGTTCACTTCTTTAAGGATTTAATTCTAGAATGTTTTCAGCACCTAGGAAAGGTGCCATACATTCATGAGTTTTTTGTTTTGTTTGGTTTTGGTTTTAGTTTTTGGGTCACATCCGGCAGTGCTCAGGGGTTACTCCTGGCTGTCTGCTCAGAAATAGCTTCTGGCAGGCACGGGTGACCACATGGGACACCGGGATTCAAACCAACCACCTTTGGTCCTGGATCAACTGCTTGCAAGGCAAACGCCGCTGTGCTATCTCTCCGGGCCCCCCACTTACTATTTTTAATATCATTGTAAACATGATCTTCATATACTCCGTAAAGTTCACTTCTTTAAGTATAAAGTTCTGGAACAGGATTGAAGCTTAGTGCCTCTAATGCATGAGGTTCTGGGTTTGGACTTCACACCCATCAATCAAGGTGTACAGTTCAGTAGATCTTAGTTACTTAATATATCCCCACTATCAACAGGATTTAATTCTAGAATGTTTTCAGCACCTAGGAAAGGTGCCATACATTCATGAGTTTTTTGTTTGGTTTGGTTTTGGTTTTGGTTTTGGTTTTGGTTTTGGTTTTTGGGTTACTCCTGGCTGTCTGCTCAGAAATAGCCCCTAGCAGGCACGGGGGACCATATGGGATGCTGGGATTTGAACCCGGATTGGCTGCTTGCAAGGCAAACGCTGCTGTGCTATCTCTCTGGCCCCACATTCATGAGTTTTAATGCTATTTTATTTTTATTTTGTGTAGAGGTAAGAATATTGGGCCACAAGAAAGTGCTCAGGATTGACCCTTGCTTGATTCATGATACTACGCTTGGGGTGCTAGCATGACCATCTGTGGCACAGGGGACTTAGATAAGCTCATATAAGTTATATCAGCTTGAAATAAGTGCCTTATCTGGGCTACTGTCTCGCTGGTCCAGTTGTCAGTTTAGGTATCAGCTTTGTTTTTGTGCCAGACCCAGTAGTGCTAAAGGCTTACTCCTGGCTCTGCTCCGGAATCACTGCTGGTCTGGCTCAGGTGATTCTGTGTGGTGCTGGGCATAGAAAACTGAGGTCAGCTCCCTTCAAGGCAAGTGCCCTACCTGCTGTGCTATCACTTTGGTTCTGTGTATTTTTCTTTCCATCATTCAGGTGACCCATTTTTAATTGTTCAGCTTTCTTGGGGTCATCTTCATATTTCTAAGTAAAAGATTTGTTTTTGCCTTAATTCATCAGGTTTAACTTTATTGCTTTTTAAAATATCTTTTATTTCAAAGTTAAAATAAGTAAATGTGTGATATTAGTATAAAAATACAATAATATTCTTAGGGGCCATGGAGGGAAGGCGTTTGCCTTACATACAGAAGGACGGTGGTTCAAATCCCAGCATCCCAGATGGTCCCCCGAGCCTTCCAGGAGTGATTTCTGAACGTAGAGCCAGGAGTAGCCCCTGAGCACTGCTGGATGTGACCCAAAAACAAAACAAAAAACAAAAATAATAATATTCTTATGCCTTCCCCTGTTTTAAACTAAAAGAGCTCCCACATTTTCAGAGCCGACTGAGTGAAGTGCATTGTGAATATGCTGTCTCATATCATGGATGCAGAAGATGCAGAAGGGTCTGAACCAGGGGTGTGGTTGGTTGATATCAGAATTTTGGGGGTTTCTCTGTTCAAGTATATAGTCATTTTTAGATCCTGTAACAGACTGAAAGATGAGCCCTGAAGCAGTCTTTGGCAGCAAGCTAGTTGTAGCAAAACACTGAAGAATCCTGATAGCTGTTACTCTCTGCTCTGCTCGTTATTTACCTGAGGTTTTCTGAAAAGTACTGAATTAGCGCCAAGAAAATAAAGCTGCTATTTAAGTAACATCACCCTCCAGTATCTGAAGAGTTGTGACTTCTGAGACCATGTTCCTGGCCCCTTTCCTGCACTCGCTTTGGATCTTTCCCACTGGGAAACTCAGGACTCGAATCACATCAATTGTGTCAAACAAGGTCTTCTGGAACACAAATGAGAGCCTTATCCTTCTGTGTTCCCTCTAAATTAAATAAATATGTATTGAAATAAAGCATTCATCTCTGAAAACCTCAAGTGCTGTCATCCCTTGTTATCTGAGTAGTCTATTCATGGGCATTCATTGGATAGTAAATTTTCAGTGATACCATTATTTTGAGAAATACAAAAGGTAACAGTGTCCCATCCTACCTAAAAGTGCATCCAGCCTTCCCAAATAGATCTCTGAACCCCTTTCACAATGCACCGAAGGACTTTTGCATTCTAAACATACTAGGTATCTTAAGGACTAGAATACTCTTCATCCATCCTTGGCTGTCTGAGGATGTGTGAAGAATATCCCTCCTTAAAGAACTTGCAATAAATATTAACAAAGTATGAAATTTCGAAGATGCCTTCTGGATTTCTCCAGGTTTTATGAAGGGGACAACAATCAGAATAAAGGTCATAATGCAGGAGCAGACTGATGAACTTTTATCTGGCCCAGTGCTGTGACTAGAGTTAGGGCCCTGTGCTTCTTATTCCTCCCTCAAAACTTCCATGATTTGGGGCCAGACAGATAGCACAGCCGTAGGGTGTTTGCCTTGCACGCTGCTGACCCAGGACTCAGTGGTTCTGTATGGTCCCCCGAGACTGACAGTGATTTCTGAGTGCAGAGCCAGGAGTAACCCCTGAGCGCTGCCAGGTGTCACCCCAAAACAAAAATCTTCTCATTATTTAATGTGACTGCTGTGTTTGATTTTATGAAATGATTAAAAATTGCCTGGATTAATGATTTTACATGTGTACGTGCTAGAATGTTTACAAAGATTTGGATGAAGCATCTCTGAAAGTCATCCCAGCAGATGATGTTTGTTTATAAAGAGACACTTTGGGGGTTGGAGAGATAGCATGGAGGTAAGGCATTTGCCTTTCATGCAGGAGGTCATCGGTTTGAATCCCGGCACTCCATATGGTCCCCCATGTCTGCCAGGAGTGATTTCTGAGCCTGGAGCCAGGAATAACCCCTGAGCACTGCCGGGTGTGACCCAAAAACCACACACACACACACACACACAAAAGAGACACTTTGGAGGGCTGAAGCCACAGTGCAGCAGGTAGTGTGCATGATATATGGGCGATCCCTGGCACCCACGTGGTCCCCTGATCTCTTCCTGGAGTGATCCTTGAACACAAAGCCAAGAATAAGCCCTGAGTCCAGTTGGGCATGGCCAAAAACCACAAAGGGGAAATAAAAATAATTGGGAGTTGGCTCAAAGGGGTGGAGCACATGGGTTTGCTGGAGAGGTTCTAATTCCATCCCTGATATTGCATATCTCTTCCTGCCCTCTGCTCCCAGTACATCCGAGTATGTTGTGGGTGGCTCCTGTAGGCCTGAGCCATACGGTAGAGCTTGGGACCAATCCGGCCCACAGTCCACCAGACTCAGCAGGAATACACACTTCCCTCATCCCTTGGCTGAGAGCACTACTGGGGAGGCCCATGTGAAGGACATTTAAGACTGAGGCTACAGGGCCCAAAAAGATAGCATGGTGGTAGGGTGTTTGCCTTGCATGCAGAAGGACGATGGTTCAAATCCTGGCATCCCATATGGTCGCCAGAGCCTGCCAGGAGTGACCCCTGGGCGCTGCCGGGTGTGACCCAAAAAAGACTGAGGCTACAGCTCAGTGATAGAGCACTTGCTTTGCATGAGGGAGACCCCCAGGTCCTAACGCTGTTTGAGCAAAGACTTAAAACAGAAGTTGCCTTTGGGACAGGACTTTGTTCCTCCTTGGGTAGGCTCCTTGCCTTGAAGCAGTTTCAGATCTTAGTGTAGTTAAGCCTGGGTTTCTTCTAGTCTGCAGCGCCAGCTTTTTCCTCTCATTTGTTTGCATTTTTTTTTTATTCCTGAAGCCTTTTGAACTGTTGGCCCTCGTGGAGGCCTCCTTAACTGAAGATTTCTTGGTTTGTTTTGGGTCCACACTGTCAGTGCTTAGAGGTTACATTGGTTCTGCACTCAGAAATCGCTCCTGGCATTGTCTGGGGGGAACCATATGGGAGGCCGGAGTCAACTTTGAGATGGCCTTATGCAAAGCAAATGCCCTACCAGCTGGCATAGTTTTACCTTTCTGGCAGTTTGTGGGCCCTTCCAGTTTGCTAGTGTCTGGTTCTCTATCCCTTTTATCTTCCCTCTTTCTACCGCCTTTGATTTTTTATTTTGGTTAGCCACACCTGGTGATATTCAAGGGTTACTCCTGGCTCTGCTCTCAGGAATTATTTTCTTTTTTTTTTTTTGTTTTGTTTTTGTTTTTGGGCCACACCCGGCAGTGCTCAGGGGTGACTCCTGGCTGTCTGCTCAGAAATAGCTCCTGGCAGGCACGGGGGACCATATGGGACACCGGGATTCGAACCAACCACCTTTGGTTCTGGATTAGCTGCTTGCAAGGCAAACACCGCTGTGCTATCTCTCCGGGCCCAGGAATTATTTTCTTGCTTGGGGAACCTTATGAAGTGCTGGAAATGGAATCTAGGTCAGCCACTTGAAGAACAAATACCCTACCATTGTACATATATGTCTCTGGTCCTTTTTCCTGCACTTTTGTGCAGGGACTCACTTGCAGGACAATGGGCACTAATACTGAGTGTGCCCAGTTTCAATCAGTTCTGGAACTAAACATGGTCAGCATTACTTTAAATTGACATAACTTTGAATAAACATGATCAAATTTATTTTGAGTTAATGTTTTGTCATAATTGATCTTTTCTTTAAATATAATGCCCAGTAATATTATTTTCCCATAGGCTCTGAGAAGAGACATCCATATTTATGAAGCTATTTCATTTCTATGCACACACAAAGTTTTCTGTTGAGGCCTATCTTAGCAATATTCTTACTGTGTGCTTTAGGGGCGGGAGAGAGAGATCATGGAGGTAAAGCGTTTGCCTTGCGTGCAGAAGGTCAGTGGTTTGAATCCCGGCATCCCATATGGTCCCCCATGCCTGCCAGGATCAATTTCTGAGTGTAGAGCCAGGAGTAACCCCTGCACGCTGCCGGGTGTGACCCCCTCCAAAAAAAAATTGTGTGCTTTAAATGTAGCTTTTCTGTAGCAGTCTTTACTCATTTAATGTTAAATTTGAAAGACCCCATTCCTTCAGTGTGCAAGGTCTAATTCATGCCATTTTCTGCCCATCGGAAACTACACTCAGTTCCAGCTTTTAAATTTTGCTGACCTTAGCACAGTTATATTTTATTTCTTTGCTTTTGGGTTTTGTTTTTGTTTTTGTTTTTGGGCTACACCCTGTGACGCTCAGGGGTTACTCCTGGCTATGTGCTCAGAAATCGTTCCTGGCTTGGGGGACCATATGAGATGCTGGGATTCGAACCACCATCCTTCTACATGCAAGGCAAATGCCCTACTGCTGTACTATCTCTTCAGCCCATATATTTTATTATTATTATTATTTTTGGTTTTTCAGGCCACACCCATTTGATGCTCAGGGGTTACTTCTGGCTAAGCACTCAGAAATTGCCCCTGGCTTGGGGGGACCATATGGGATGCTGGGGGATAGAACCGCGATCCTTGCTTGGCTAGCACTTGCAAGGCAAACTCCTTACCTCTAGTGTCACCTTCCCGGCCCTATATTTTATTATTTTAACTTGCATTTCCTTTATTGCTAATGAGGTTGAATATCTGTCACCTCTTTTTGTTTTTTTGTTGTTTTTTTTTGGGGGGGTCACACCCAGCAGTGCTCAGGAGTTCCTCCTGGCTCTACACTCAGAAATCACTCCTGGCAGGCTTGGGGGACCATGTGGGATGTTGGGATTTGAACCACCATCCTTTTGCATGCAAGGCAAACGCCTTACCTCCATGCTATCTCTCTGGCCCCTGCCATCTCATTTTTATTTATTTTTATTTTCCATCCTCCCTGTTGTCACCCCTATCTTTTTTTAGAGAACAGTGTCCTCCCCAGATGTGGTTGGGGGCAGGAGTGGGATACACTGCTGTGGTGGTCTTGCTGGCAGGTGCTCTTGGTTTGGTACTCACTCTGCCATGTGACACTGCTTGGATTCATGGTGACACCCTGCAGTGCTTGCTTGGTGATCAAACTGCACCTTTAAGCACATCCCAAACATGTTTTCCATCTATTTGTGTCTATTTCTTTTTTTTTGGGGGGGGGGTTGGGCCACACCCGGCGTTGCTCAGGGATTACTCCTGGCGGTCTGCTCAGAAATAGTTCCTGGGGGCCGGGCGGTGGTGCTGGAGGTAAGGTGCCTGCCTTGCCTGCGCTAGTCTTGGACGGACTGCGGTTCGATCCCCGGCGTCCCATATGGTCCCCCAAGCCAGGAGCAACTTCTGAGCGCATAGCCAGGAGTAACCCCTGAGCGTTACCAGGTGTGGCCCCCCAAAAAAACAAAAACAAACAAACAAAAAAAGAAATAGTTCCTGGCAGGCACGGGGGACCCTATGGGACACCGGGATTCGAACCAACCACCTTTGGTCCTGGATTGGCTGCTTGCAAGGCAAACGCCGCTGTGCTATCTCTCCGGGCCCATGTGTCTCCTATTTCTAAATTTCTACTTTTACCATGCATTTGATCCTGAGTCTTTTCCAGGTAAAGCTAGCTTCTTTGGGATTGCAACTTTGTGGTGTTTTTCATCAAATGTGTTTTGATGCATGTTCAAGTTTATTTGTCACAGATGACTAAAGATTTTTTGTCTCGAGAGGGTTGACAGTGCTAGGGGTTACACCTCCATATCGTGCTTTACTGCTGAGCTACATCTGGCTCCTTTTGGGAATTTTTTGGGGGAATTTGAGAACATAGATTTGTCCTGGCTGTGCTAAGGGATCGCTCGGATCAGTGCTTGGCATGACCATATAGTTTGCCAGAGATCAAACCTTGGGTTGGCTGCATGCAAGATAGAAACCCTACCTACTGTAATATATGGCCCCTATTTTGGTGACTTTTAATCCCAGAGTGGGACATGAACCTTTTTCAGTGTCTTGTAGCCTATATCTCAGTTTCTCACTGAATTTCTTGTTCTGAATCTAGAGATGGGTGTGATATACCTACAGACTGTACTCCTGAAGAGTCCAGAAGAGAATTTGCTTCCTTTAAGCAATTGCTTGAGGCCACCTGCATTTCTAGGTTTATGGTCCCTTTCTCCCCTTTTTAAACTTTTGTGAATTTTTGAATTTTGGACCACACCAAGTGATGCTCAGGCCATTCCTGGATATGTGCTCACGAATTACTTCTGGTGGCTGTAGTGATAGAACAGTGGGTAGGGAGTATGCCTTGCACACAACCAACCTGGATTCTATCCCCAGCACATCATATGGTCCCTCAAACACTGCCAGGAGACACACACACACACACACACACACACACACACACACACACCCCAACCCCATATTTTCCGGCGTATAAGACAACTTTTGAAACGCGCGCGCGCACACACACACACACACACACACACACACACACACCATATTTTCCGGCGTATAAGACGACTTTTGAAACAAAAAAAGTCAACCTGGGGCCAGCGAGGTGGCACTAGAGGTAAGGTGTCTGTCTGCCTTGCAAGTGCTAGCCAAGGAAGGACCTCGGTTCGATCCCCCGGTGTCCCATGTGGTCCCCCAAGCCAGGGGCAATTTCTGAGCGCTTAGCCAGGAGTAACCCCTGAGCATCAAACGGGTGTGGCCCGAAAAACAAACAAAAAAAAGTCAACCTCTTCAGGGGTCGTCTTATATGCCGAGTATATCCTGAAAAATGTTTCAATATGCCGCTAAATGAAAATCGTCTGACTATTGCCACAAAACAAATTTTCCAACTCGATCATGCACCAATCACTGCCAGGCTGCTCAGACCGCCTCTCTAACTCAGCCAATCCAAGCAGGCTTTTGATGCATGCAAATTAGACAATGTTCTGGACCCGAATCTACACTGTCAAAAGCCTGCTTAGATTGGCCAGAGTCAGAGAGGAAGTCTATTCCAGTAGAACCTTTGGACCTTTGCTTGTTGGGATTGGCTCACTGTGGGACATACAGTTGCAGCACAGGAACATTCTGTCTGATACAGCGAATATAGGCCTAAACCTATGTTTTAACTGAAAAATTAGGGGATTGTCTTATAAGCCCAGTCATTTTATATGCTGGCAAATATGGTATATATATATATATATATATATATATATATATATATATATACACACACACACATATATATATATAATATTTAAGCAGCATTATTGTAGTTGGATTTCAGTCATAAACAGAATTCCCCCCTTCACTAGTGCAACATTCCCACCACCAATGGCCTCCCTCCCTCCTTCCCAACGCTTGCCTGTATTCGAGACAGGCATTCTACTTCTCAAATTAAGATTGTCATGATAGGGCCCGAAGAGATAGCACAGCGGTGTTTGCCTTGCAAGCAGCCGATCCAGGACCAAAGGTGGTTGGTTCGAATCCCGGTGTCCCATATGGCTCCTCGTGCCTGCCAGGAGCTATTTCTGAGCAGACAGTCAGGAGTAACCCCTGAGCAATGCTGGGTGTGGCCCAAAAACCAAAAAAAAAAAAAAAAAAAAAAAAGATTGTCATGATAGGGCCAGAGAGATAGCATGGAGGTAGGGCATTTGCCTTGCATGCAGAAGGACAGTGGTTAGAATCCCAGGATCCCATATGGTCCCCCGAGCCTGCCAGGAGCGATTTCTGAGCATAGAGCCAGGAGGAAACCCTGAGCACTGCCGGGTGTGACACCCCTCCCTAAAAAAAAAGATTGTCATGATAGTTGTTAGTGTAGGTATCACCCCAACTGCACCACTACTCTTTGAGGTGAGCTTCATATCGTGAGCCGGTCCTTCTGACCCTCCTCTCTATTGTCGCTGGGCATTATTACAATAATGTCCTTAATTTTTCTTAAAACCCATAGATGAGGGAGACTATTCTGTGCCTCTCTCTCCCCCTCTGACTTATTTCATTCAACATAATAGATTCCATGTACAGATCCTCCTCGCTTAAAGACCTACCTGTTAGCGACCGCTCGCACTTACGACCATCCCTTCACCGTTATTTTATTTTAAATATCCTTTTTCCATCTTGGACACTCTACAGTACAGTACTGTGGTTTTTGGTGCTTTCATGGACCTACTTTACTATGTTCTGTAATCCATTGCAGTACTGTGTGTAAATGACACAACCTATGCAAATTAAAGCAAGTGCAAGCTTTCAGTTTGATCTTTCTCATTATTTTACTGATTCAGAGTACTGTATTGTCAAGTACTATGCATATACTGTACTACTGTATACAGTACATGCAGTTCCTCACTTAACAACCAATTCGCTTCACGACCAAGTCTTTGAAACCGAACTTGGTCGTTAAGCGAGGAGTATCTATACTTCCATGTATAGGAAAATTTCTGACATCATCTCTCCTTTGGCTGGCTAATATTTCATTGTGTATATGTACCACAGTTTCTTTAGCCATTCATCTGTTGAAGGACATCTTGGTTGTTTCCAGAGTCTGGCAATTGTAAATAGTGCTGTGATGAATATAGGTGTGAAGAAAGGTTTTTGTATTGCATTTTTGTGTTCCTATGATTTATCCCTAGGAGTGGTATAGCTGGATCATATGGGAGCTCAGTTTCCAGTTTTTTGAGGAATCCCCATATTGTTTTCCATAAGGACTGGACGTGAAGGCATTCCCACCAACAGTGAATTAGAGTTCCTATCTCCCCACATCCTTGCCAGCACTTATTGTTCTTGATCTTTGTGGTATGTGCCAATCTCTGGGGTGTGAGATGGTACCTCATCGTTGTTTTGATTTGCATCTCTGATGATTAATGATGTGGAACATTTTTTCATGTGTCTTTTGGCCATTTGTATTTCTTCTTTGAGGAGGTATCTGTTCATTTCTTTTCCCCATTTTTTGATGGGGTCATGTTTTTTTCTTGTTAAGTTCTGTCAGTACCTTGTTTATTTTCGATATTAGCCCCTTGTCTTATGGATATGGTTGAATAGTTTCTCCCATTCTGTGGGTGAGTTTTATATCATAGGCACTATTTCCTTTGAGGGACAGAAGCTTTTCAGCTTAATATAGTCCCATCTGTTTATCTCTGCTTCCACTCGTTTGAAGAGTGCTGTTTCCTCCATGAAGATGCTTTTAGCCTTAATGTCATGGAGTGTTTTACCTATGTGTTGTTCTATATACCTTATGGTTTCAGGCCTGATATATCAAGCTCTTTAATCCATTTGAATTAGACCTTTGTGAATGGTGTTAGATGGGGGTCTGAGTTTGCTTTTTTGCAAGTGGCTAACCAGCTATGCCAACACTACTTGTTGAAGAGGTTAGGGTTAGGGTTGCTCCATTTTGGATTTCTTGCCCCTTTATCAAAGATTAGTTGATTCTTGTCAGGGGTGATTCTAGAGTGCCCAGAGCATCACTGGGCAAAAAAATTACACCAGGCTAACTTGATGGATTACATGGGTGCCAAGGAACCTCTGCACATCCTTTCATGTGATCCAAAAGCCAAAAATAAAAAAAAATTTCTTCATTTTTGGGCTACACCTGGTGACGCTCAGGAGTTACTCCTAGCTGTGCACTCAGAAATTGCTCCTGGCTTGGGGGAGACCATATGGGACGCTGGGGGATCGAACTGTGGTTCATCCTAGTTAGCACATGCAAGGAAGACACCTACCGCTTGTACCACCACTCCTGGACACACACCCCCAAATTTTTTTTGGTTTTTGGGTCACTCCAACAGCGCTCAGGGTTTACTCCTGGCTCTAAGCTCAGAAATCGCTCCTGGCAGGCTCGGGGGATCCTATGGGATGCTGGGATTCAAACCACCATCCTTTCTGCATGCAAGGCAAATGCCCTACCTCCATGCTATCTCTTTGGCTCCCCCCAAAAATTTTATAAAACAATTAACTGTTCATGATAGGTAGAACAGAAAATCTGTTTTCAGGTGGAGGGGAGGAGCTGATGCCCAGATATAGCCAAGGAAGGAAACTACAAGGGAGCGGTACTGTGGGTTTGTTACACTCTTCATATGACACGCTGCTCACTGTCCCAAGAGGAGGCATACCCTCCCCTGACCAGGAAATGCCCAGAAACCTAAGGATCCACTGATTCATAAGTTTTGATTCATCTTCCTTGTTTTTCTCTGTCTCTCTCTCAGTTTCCATCTGTCTGTGTATGTGTGTGTCTCTCTCTTGGTTTTAAGGCCACACCCTAGGGGCCAGAGTGATAACACAGTGATAGAGCGTTTACCTTGCACGTAGATGACCTGGGACGGACCAGTTTAATTCCTGGCATCCCATATAGTCCCTCAAGCCTACCAGGAGTGATTTCTGAGTGCAGAGCCAGGAGTGACTCCTGAGCACCTCTGGATATGGCCCCCCCCCCCCAAAAAAAAAAAAGTCCACACCCTAAAACAGCTAAGTCATTGATCGAGTTACTCCTGGTTCTACCTCAGTAATTACTCCTTGTGGGCTTGGGGACCATATGGGATGCAGGGAATCAAACCAGGTTGACCTTGTGAAAGGCAAATTCCCTGCCTGCTAGACTATCACCATTCTGGGTCCTCCCTTTACATTTTCTATTTAGAGTTCTTGATTCTAATCTCCCTAAAATCTTGTGGAAAAAGAAATTTGTGGGGAACCATACCTAGTGGTTCCCAGGGGTACCCCTGGCTCTTCACTCAGGAATTACTCCTGCCAGTGTTTGGAGACCCATATGGGATGCCGGGGATGGAGTCTGGGTGGGCTACATGCAAGTCCAATGCCCTACCAGCTATATTATTGCTCTGGCCCCTTCTGTGAGTTTTTAAAGACTGAGACCTTTAAATTGAAGATGGGGTGGGGAGAGTGATAGCACAGTGATTGGGCATTTGCCTTGCATGCAGCTAATCCAGGACGAATCCTGGTTTGATCCCCAGTGTCCCATATGGTCCCCGGTGCCAGAAGTGATTTCTTTTTTTAAAAAATAATTATCTTTATTTAAACACAGTGATTACAAATATGATTATAGTTGTATGATTACAGTCATGTAAAGAACACCCTCTTCACCAGTGCATCATTCCCACCACCAATTTCCCAGATGTCCCTCCTCCCCACCCCCAACACCTGTACTCGAGACAGGCTTTCTACTTCCCTCATTCACATTGTTATGATAATTTTCAGTGTAGCCATTTCTCTAACTGCACTCAGCACTCTATGTGGTGAGATTCATGTCATGAGCTGCACCTACCAGCCCTCATCTCTCTTGTCTCTGAGATACTGTTAAAAATGTCTTTCATTTTTTTTTTTTTTTTTTGGTTTTTGGGCCACACTCGGCGGTGCTCAGGGGTTACTCCTGGCTGTCTGCTCAGAAATAGCTCCTGGCAGGCACGGGGGACCATATGGGACACCGGGATTCGAACCAACCACCTTAGGTCCTGAGTCGGCTGCTTGCAAGTCAAACACCGCTGTGCTATCTCTCCGGGCCCTCTTTCATTTTTCTTAAAGCCCATAGATGAGTGAAACCATTCTGTGTTTTTCTCTCTCCCTCTGACTTACTTCACTCAGCATAATAGATAATCATGTACATCCGGGGCCGGAGAGATAGCATGGAGGTAAGGCGTTTGCCTTTCATGCAGGAGGTCATCGGTTTGAATCCATAAATCCATATGGTCCCCCGTGCCTGCTAGGAGCAATTTCTGCGCATGGACCCAGGAATAACCCCTGAGCACTGCCGGGTGTGACCCAAAAACTACACACACACACACACACACACACAAAAAAAAAAAACACCCATGTACATCCATGTATAGGAAAATTTCATGACTTCATCTCTCCTGATGGCTGCATAGTATTCCATTGTGTATATGTACCACAGTTTCTTTAGCCACTCATCTGTTGAAGGGCATCTTGGTTGTTTCCAGAGTCTGGCTATTGTAAGTAGCGCTGCAATGAATATAGGTGTGAGGAAGGGATTTTTGATTGTATTTTTGTGTTCCTTGGATATATTCCTAGGAGTGGTATAGCTGGATTGTATGGAAGCTCAATTTCCAGTTTGTGAAGGGATCTCCATATCGCTTTCCATAGAGGTTGTACTAGACGGCATTCCCACCAGCAGTGAAAAAGAGTTCCTTTCTCTCCACATTCCCGCCAGAAATGTTTTCCTTTTTTGTGATGTGTGCCATTCTCAGTGGCGTGAGGTGGTACCTCATAGTAGTTTTGATTTGCATCTCCTTGATGATTAGTGATATTGAGCATCTTTTCATGTGCCTTTTGGCCATTTGCCTTTCTTCTTTTACAAAATGTCTGTTCATTTCTTCTCCATTTTTTGATGGGGTTAGATGTTTTTTTCTTGTATAGTTCTGTCAGTACCTTGTAAATTTTGGATATTAGTCATTTATCTGATGAGTATTGGGTGAATAATTTCTCCCACTCAGTGAGTGGCCTTTGTATTCTGGGCACTATCTCCTTTAAGATGCAGAAGCTTCTCAGCTTAATATAGTCCCATCTGTTTATCTCTGCTTCCACTTGTTTGGAGAGTGCTGTTTACTCCTTAAATATGCCTTTAGTCTCAATGTCATGGAGTGTTTTACCTACATGTTGTTCTATATACCTTATAGTTTCAGATCTGATATCAAGGTCTTTAATCCATTTGGATTTTACCTTTGTACATGGTGTTAGCTGGGGGTCTGAGTTCGCTTTTTTGCAAGTGGCTAACCAGTTGTGCCAACACCACTTGTTGAATAGGCTTCCCTTGCTCCATTTAGGATTTCTTGCTCCTTTATCAAAAACTTGGTGGTTAAATGTCTGAGGAACATTCTCTGAGTACTCAAGCCTATTCCACTGATCTGAGGGTCTGTCTTTATTCCAATACCATCCTGTTTTGATAACTATTGCTTTGTAATACAGCTTAAAATTGGGGAAAGTAATGCCTCCCATATTCCTTTTCCCAAGGAATGCTTTAGCTATTCGAGGGTGTTTATTGTTCCAAATGAATTTTGGAAGTGTTTGATCCACTTCTTTGAAGAATGTCATGGGTATCTTTAGAGAAATCACGTTCAATCTGTACAATGCTTTTGGAAGTATGTGTTTCCATTTCCGCTTGTCCTCTCTTATTTCTTGGAGCAGTGTTTTATAGTTTTCTTTGTATAGATCCTTCACATCTTTAGTCAGGTTGACTCCAAGATATTTGAGTTTGTGTGGCCCTAATGTGAATGGGATTGTTTTCTTTCTTTCTTTTTTTTTTTTTTTTTTTGTGGTTTTTGGGTCACACCGGGCAGTGCTCAGGGGTTATTCCTGGCTCCAGCCTCAGAAATTGCTCCTGGAGGCACGGGGGACCATATGGGGCGCCTCGAACCAATGACCTCCTGCATGAAAGGCAAATGCCTTACCTCCATGCTATCTTTCCAGCCCCAGGGGATTGTTTTTTTTTTTTTTTTTGGTTTTTGGTTTTTGGGCCACACCCGGCATTGCTCAGGGGTTACTCCTGGCTGTCTGCTCAAAAATAGCTTCTGGCAGGCACGGGGGACCATATGGGACACCGGGATTCGAACCAACCACCTTTGGTCCTGTATCGGCTGCTTGCAAGGCAAACACCGCTGTGCTATCTCTCCGGGCCCCCGGATTGTTTTCTTAATGTCCATTTCTTCCCATCATTATTGGTGTATAAAAAGGCCATTGATTTTTCTATTTTAATTTTGTAGACTGCCACTTTGCTATATGAATCTATTATTTCTAGAAGCTTTTTGGTAGAGTCTTTAGGGTTTTCTAAGTAGAATATCATGTCATCTGCAAACAGTGAGAGCTTGACTTCTTCCTTTCCTATCTGGATTCCCTTGATATCTTTTTCTTGCCTAATCACTATAGCAAGTACTTCCAGTACTATGTTGAATAGGAGTGGTGAGAGAGGACAGCCTTGTCTTGTACCAGAATTTAGAGGGAAGGCTTTTAGTTTTTCTCCATTGAGGATAATATTTGCCATTGGCTTGTGGTAGATGGCCTTAACTATATTGAGAAAGGTTCCTTTTAGAGCCTGGAGAGATAGCACAGTGGTGTTTGCCTTGCAGGCAGCCGATCCAGGACCAAAGGTGGTTGGTTCGAATCCCGGTGTCCCATATGGTCCCCCGTGCCTGCCAGGAGCTATTTCTGAGCAGACAGCCAGGAGTAACCCCTGAGCACCGCCGGGTGTGGCCCCCCCAAAAAAAACAAAACAAACAAAAAAAGGTTCCTTTTATTCCTATCTTGCTGAGAGTTTTCATCAAGAATGGGTGTTGAACCTTATCAAATGCTTTTTCTGCATCTATTGATATGACCATGTGATTTTTATTTTTCTTGTTGTTGATAGATTTACGTATGTTAAACCATCCTTGCATTCCTGGGATGAAACCTACTTGATCAAAGTGAATGATCTTCTTGATGAGGCACTGGATCCTGTTCACCAGGATTTTGTTGAGGATCTTTGCATCTGTGTTCATCAGGGATATTGGTCTGTAATTTTCTTTTTTCACAGCATCTCTATCTGGTTTTGGCTTCATAAAAGCTATTTGGAAGTGTTCCTGTTTTTTCAATTTCATAAAAGAGCCTGGCCAGGATTGGTAGTAGTTCCTCTTGAAAGATTTGAAAGAATTCATTCGTGAATTCATCAGGGCCTGGACTTTTGTTTTTGGGCAAATTTTTGATTACGGTTTTAATTTCCTCAATAGTGATGAGGGTGTTTAGATATGCTACATCTTCTTTATTCAACCGTGGAAGGTTATATGAGTTCAAAAATTTATCCATTTCATCCAGGTTCTCATATTTAGTGGCATAGAGTTTCTCAAAGTATTCTCTGAATACCCTTTGAATCTCTGCAGTCTGTAGTGATCTCCCCCTTTTCATTTCTAATACGCGTTATCAAGTTTCTCTCTTTTGCTTTGTGAGTTTTGCGAATGGTCTATCAATCTTGTTTATTTTTTCAAAGAACCAACTTCTGCTTTCGTTGATCTTTCGGGTTTCCATTTCATTGATTTCTGCTCTCAGCTTTGTTATTTCTTTTTGTCTCCCTATTTTTAGTTTCTTTTGTTGATCTTTTTCTAATTCTATAAGCTGCATCATTAAGCTATTCATGTATGCTTCTTCTTCCTTCCTGATGTGTGCTTGCAAAGCTGTAAATTTTCCTCTCAGTACCGCTTTTGCTATATCCCATAGGTTCTGATAGTTTGTGTTTTCATTGTCCTTTGTTTCCAGGAAATTTTTGATTTCTTCTTTGATTACATCTCAGACCCACTGGTTGTTCAGTAGTAGACTGTTTAATTTCCAGGTGTTAAATTTTTTATTCTGTGTTTCTTTGTAGTTCACATCTAACTTCAGAGCCTTGTGGTCAGCAAAGGTAGCCTGCAAAATTTCTATCTTCTTGATTTTATAGAGGTATGTTTTATGTGCCAGCTTGTGGTCTCTCCTGGAGAATGACTGTGTACGTTGGAAAAGAATGTGTATCCAGGTTTCTGAGGATGGAGTGTCCTATATATATCTACTAGGCCTCTTTCTTCCATATCTCTTTTCAGGTCTAGTATATTTTTCTTGGGTTTAATTTGGTTGATCATCAAGTGTTGACAAGCCTGTGTTGAGGTCTCCCACAATTACTGTGTTATTATTGATATCCTTTTTCAGATTTGTTAACAATTGTATTAAATACTTTGCTGGTCCCTCATTGGGTTCGTATATGTTTAGGAGAGTGATTTCTTCCTGCTGTACATATACCTTGATTAATTATATCCATCTTTGTCCCTTACAACTTTCCTGAGTATAAAGTTTGTGTCATCTGATATTAGTATGGCCACCCCCACTTTTTTTTGTTGTTGTTGTTTTTGGGCCATACCCGTTTGACGCTCAGGGGTTACTCCTGGCTATGAGCTCAGAAATCGCCCCTGGCTTAGGGGGACCATATGGGACGCCGGGGGATTGAACCTCGGTCTGTCCTATGCTAGCACTTGCAAGGTAGACACCTTACCTCTAGCGCCTCCTTCCTGGCCCCCACCCCCACTTTTTTAAGGGTGTTGTTTGCTTGGATGATTTTCCTCCAGCCTTTGATTTTGAGTCTATGTTTATTCTTTTTTTTTTTTTTTTTTTTTTTTTTTTGGTTTTTGGGCCACACCCGTTTGACGCTCAGGGGTTACTCCTGGCTATGTGCTCAGAAATCGCCCCTGGCTTGGGGGGACCATATGGGACGCCGGGGGATCGAACCGCGGTCCATTCCTTGGTAGCGCTTACAAGGCAGACACCTTATCTCCAGCGCCACCTTCCCGGCCCCATGTTTATTCTGACTATTCAGGTGTGTTTCTTGTAGGCAGCAGAAGGTTGGGTTCAGTTTTTTGATCCATTTCGCCACTCTGTGCCTCTTAATGGGTGTTTTTAGTCCATTGACATTGAGAGAAAAAATTGTCATGGGATTTATTGCCATCTTTGTGTAGAAGTTTGGTGCATTTTTTTGTTCTGTCTTGTCTTTAGAATAGATCTTCCAGTTTTTGTTTTAAGGCTGGTTTTGAGTCTATAAAGTTTTTGAGCTGTTGTTTATCTGTGAAGCCATGTATACTTCCTTCAAACCTGAAAGTGAGTTTTGCTGGGTGCAGTATTCTTGGCGAAGCATTTATTTCATTGAGTTTTGTCACTATATACCACCACTGCCTTCTGGCCTTGAGTGTTTCTGGTGAGAGGTCTTCTGTAAATTTCAAGGATGCTCCCTGGAATGTAATTTCCCTTTTTGATTTTGCTGCTTGCAGTATTCTATCTGTGGGATTCATCATTGTAACTAGGATGTGTCTTGGGGTGTTTTTCCTGGGGTCTCTTTTAGCTGGTACTCTTCGGGCATGCAGGATTTGGTCACATGTTTTCTTTAGCTCTGGTAGTTTCTCTGTGATGATGTTTTTGTTTTTGTTTTTTGGTTTTTAGGCCACACCTGGTGATGCTCAGGGGTTACTCCTGTCTATGTGCTCAGAAGTTGCTCCTGGCTTGGGGGACCATATGGGATGCCAGGGATTGAACCGCAGTCCATCCTAGGCTAGCGCTGGCAAGGCAGACACCTTACCTCTAGTGCCACCGCACCGGCCCCTGTGATGATGTTCTTGACTGTTGATTCTTCCTGGAGATTTTCTTCTTGGGTCTCTGGGACTCCAATGATTCTAAGGTTGTTTCTGTTGAGCTTATCAAAGACTTCTATTTTTATCTGCTCATATTCTTTGAGTAATTTTTCCATTGTCTGATCATTTGATTTAAGGCTTTTTTCCAATCTCTTTTGCTGTGTGGAGTTTTTTTTTTTTGTTTGTTTTGTTTTGGTTTTGGTTTTGGTTTTTGGGCTACACCCGGCGATGCTCAGGGGTTACTCCTGGCTGTCTGCTCAGAAATAGCTCCTGGCAGGCACGGGGGACCATATGGGACACCGGGATTCAAACCAATCACCTTTGGTTCTGGATCGGCTGCTTGCAAGGCAAACACCGCTGTGCTATCTCTCCGGGCCCTATGTGGAGTTGTTATGCATCGCATATTCCAGCACACTAATTCTATTCTCAGCTGCTGTTAACCTGTGGGAAAGCTCATCCATTATGTTCTTCAATTCGTCTACTGAGTTTTTTAGACCTGTTATTTGATCTGATATTTCAGTTTGGAGTTTTCTGGTTTCTATCTTCATATTCTCTTGATTTTTATTAGTGTTCTGGTCTATACTTTCTTTAAGTTCTGTGAGCATCCTCCATATTTCTTCTCTAAACTCCATTTCTGAAAGACTGCTTAGGTGGTTGGTCATTGTTGGGTCTTCAGAGTTTCCATCTTCATTCTCTATGCCTGATGTTGGTCTTCGTAGTTTCCCCATTGTCACACTTGTGTTGTGGGTTTTTCTACGTGTTGTGGTGGTATTCATTGGCTAAGCTTCACGGCCATGCTCCTCTGCTTCGACCCCTTATAGGTGGGCTTAAGGGGCCCAGCAGAGTCAGCTTTATCCGCAACTCCGGCCCGGAAAGACTCACCTCAGCCGAGGCAAGCTGTCAGGGGATGAATGCCAGAGAAGATCAAAGTTCCCAGGTTGTGATTTCTAAGTGCATAGCCAGGAGTAACCCCTGAGCGTCACAAGGGTGTGGCCCCAAAAAGGCAAAAGAAAAAAGGAAGAAGATGGGGTGGGGAACACCTTCATTGCATACTTGAGTTTCCCAGGTCTATTTCCTCAGGGGATATCATATACCCTACCCCAGAACTCATGGTATAGTTTCCTATGTGGGGAGGCCCATATATAAAAGCAAGAATATGAGCCAGGAGCTAGTACAGCATTTACTGGACCCGAATTGGCCTACCAGCCCCACAAGGTGCCCAGTACTGACAGGTACAGCTCTGGAGGCCCCCAGTACTGCACAGCTGGCCTGGATGTCTCTGATATTGCGCCAGCACAACCTTTGGCCCTTGCACTCAATCACTAAGTGGTTGGCCAAGAGTCACCAGTGGGGCTCCCCCAATCATCTGAGTAATGTTTGGGAAGCTCCCCAATATAAAAAACTTAACAGATCTAGGAAATACAGCTTTTAGGGAGTAGGCCTTGTATGTACCTGACCTGTTTGATCTTTGGCACCACATAGTTTCCTGAATATTGCTGCATGCAACTGCAGTGGCCTGAGCACCACTGGGGTGACCCAGGTAAATCCCAGAACCTTAGAGCCCGGGCAACATTACAATGTCAGGCCTTTGCATTCTGTCTCCAGGCTGAGAATTGCTTATGGGACCCTCAGGCCTCCGAAACATTTCCTTAGAGTCCCAAAAGTAAAATATATACATGGATGTACACAGAATCTATTATGCTGAGTGAAATAAGTCAGAGAGAGAGAGAAAAACGCAGAATGGTCTCACTCATCTATGGGTTTTAAGAAAAATGAAAGACATTCTTGCAATAATAAATTTCAGACACAAAAGAGAAAAGAGCTGGAAGTTCCAGCTCACCTCAGGAAGCTCACCACAAAGAGTGATGAGTTAGTTAGAGAAATAACTACATTTTGAACTGTCCTAATATTGAGAATGTATGAGGGAAATGTAGAGCCTGTTTAGAGTACAGGCGGGGGTTGGGTGGGGAGGAGGGAGATTTGGGACTTGGGTGATGGGAATGTTGCACTGGTGATGGGTGGTGCTCCTTTTATGACTGAAACCCAAACACTATCATGTATGTAATCAAGGTGTTTAAATAAAAAAAAAAAGTAAAGTATAAATATGAACAAGAATTTGGGGGAGGGTTGGGTCACACCTGGCAGTGCTCAGGGGTTACTCCTGGCTCTACGCTCAGAAATTGCTCCTGGCAGGCTCGGGGACCATATGGGATGCTGGGTTTTGAACCACCGTCCTTCTGCATGCAAGGCAAACACCTTACCTCCATGCTATCTCTCTGGCCCCTGAACAAGAATTTTTAAGTGCATCGCTTCTCAGCCTTTTGGCTAAGATCAAGTGTAGTATCTGTTCTTATCAGTTTAATATCTGACACTTCATCTATCTGACGTCAATATGTTAAATAGATTTTTGGCACTAGGAACTGGAATAGGAGCTTGCTCTGTCCATTCCATACATCGACCTGGTATTGCAGTACCTCCAGGAATGGTGCACCCCCCAAAATTTTTTTAAGCACTTTGATAGTAATTCTAACAGACCCTCTTTGGCCTGGGAGAAAATCTTTTTTTTGGGCGGGGGTCACAGAGGCAGGGGTTACCCTTGGCTCTATGCTCAGAAATCGCTCCTGGCAGGCTCAGGGGACCATATGGGATGCCAGGATTCCAACCATGGACCTTACCTCCATGCTATCTCTCCAGCCCCAGGGGATATCTTTGAAACCTTCCCTACCATATCTAGGGAGACAGTCTGTTATTATTAGCTACCCTTGTGAGAAGAGCTAAATGATCATGAACAGTCTAGCCAGGGTAGTTTGTGCTAGTAATTGGCACTTGTCATGATTCTGGACTTGGTTTAGTGTTTTTTTCCTCCGGAGAAGGGGACATCTGCTCATAATAGCCAATGTTAATGACTTGTGGAAGAATTTCAAATCCCCATCTTGTGATTATTTTGAGTATGGGCATCTGATTTCATTAGGGCATATCCCAAATGTGGACCACTGGTGGCTTCCTGTGAGACTTGGCTCTGTCTGAATATTGCTTATATCCAGGACAGCTCCTCCTTATCCTTTCTCATTCCAAGACCGCACTCCTAGGAAATGAGGTGTAATAAAACATTTGATATAGTTCCCATTTGTATAAAATATTTCTCATTTGTGGGCCCGGAGAGATAGCACAGCGATGTTTGCCTTGCAAGCAGCCGATCCAGGACCAAAGGTGGTTGGTTCAAATCCCGGTGTCCCATATGATCCCCCGTGCCTGCCAGGAGCTATTTCTGAGCAGACAGCCAGGAGTAACCCCTGAGCACCGCCGGGTGTGGCTCAAAAACCAAACCAAACAAACAAACAAACAAACAAAAATTTCTCATTTGTATCTTTTTTTTTTGGGTGATGCTCAGGGTTTACTCCTGGCTATGTGCTCAGAAATTACTCCTGCCTTGGGAGTGAATATATGGGACGCTGGGGATCAAACCGAGGTCTGTCCTGGATTAGCCGCATGCAAGGCAAACACCCTACTACTATGCTATCGATTCGGCCCCTCTCATTTGTATCTTAATTATTTTCTGTTGGTCTTGTTTTCCCATTGCCCTTTCATCTGGATTTTTTCCTGGGCAAGGGCTTTGATTGGATCTCAATAAATGGAAGGCAGGAGAGCCAAGCAGGGAGCTGCCATCTAGGCTTGTGGTTCCATGTGGTGGAGTGACTAGCCTGTGGGTGAACGGCTTGCAGTGTGAGTTTTCTTGCCTGCTTTAACCTCCATATCTGTGTGGATTGCTTATTGTGGGGAATTGCTACTGAAGCAGCTTCTCCAGTCCTCCCTGGATGGGGGAATGGGCTGTCCCTTTTCCTTCTGGGAACTGTGGGATAACCAAACCTCAAGCCAACACCCAAAGAATGTCTCATTATACTAGGATACAAGTCCTTTCAAGCTGAGAAGGAATATGTGTGATCTTCTAGGAACCAGTGACCTTCAAAGATGTGGCTGTGAACTTCACCAGGGAGGAGTGGGGACAGCTGGATTCTCTTCAGAGGACCCTGTACCGTGATGTGATGCTGGAGACCTACGGACTCTTGCTTTCTGTGGGTAAGGCAGGCGCTGCTCAAGTAAACAGTCATTGCCATTGCAATTTTTTGTCGTCTCCATAAAGTTCTCAGAAGGTCAAGCTGATACTGAGCCCTGAATTCAAGGATTAGTTCCGGAGGCTTAGGAAACATGAAATAGGAGAAGCCATGTTTATCCTGCCCAAAAGTTAACTTAAAGTTTCAAAGGAAATGTACCTGGCTAAATAAATGAGTCCATGTTTTTGTCCATGCTTAGGAAATCAAACTGCCAAGCCCAAGGTGATCTCTCTGTTGGAAGAAGGAGCAGAACCATGGGTGGTGGAGCAAGCACCTTCTCAAAGCACCTGTCCAGGTGAGAATGGGCCCTCAGGAGGAGAGGAATATTCTTCTGAGCCCTCCTTGTGTGAGATAGGAGCTGAGGCCATTGGAATTGATACCCAGAGTGCAATCACAATTTCCCTCCCTTCTGATTTATATCCCAGTTACTGCTTTTTTTTTGTTGCTGCCATTGATTCAGAATAAGATGTCCGCCTATTACACAATTCTTCACTTTTTCTCCTTCATGTCCTCTCTCCTATGCACTTGATGCCCTTCTCTTTTAGGGACTTCTCATTCACTTACTTGGCTTGTAGTTTGTGGGAGATGGATCCTTCAAGTAGTACTCAAGCTCTGAGACCACCACAAGTGATATCGGGTCCTAGCTAACTCGGCAGGTGTGTGGTTCACTATGGATATGGTGTTTCATGAGCCTTTTAGTGCCAAGGCCACCCAAGTACTGCTCGGGCTCTGCAGGGCTCACTGGGTCTCCCAAACTACACCTTGTGAGGCCAGGCAGAACTGGAAATTGACCTTGGGTGTGTGTGTGTGCAAGACTCCATAATTTATTCCTGGCCTCTGCTTTGTTTTATTTTTTTCCTTTATTACCCAAGTTATACTTTATAGTCTTCTAATTGTGTTTTTTAAAAAGTGGGGCCGGGGGCCGGAGAGATGGCATGGAGGTAAGGCATTGGCCTTGCATGCAGAAGGATGATGGTTTGAATCCCGGCATTTCATATGGTCCCCCCCGAGCCTGTCAGGGCAATTTCTGAGCATAGAACTAGGAGTAACTCCTGAGCACTGCCGGGTGTGGGCCCCCCCCAAAAAAAAGTGGGGCCAGAGCGGTGGTGCAAGTGGTAGGGCGTTTGCCTTGCACGTGGCTAACCTAGGACGAACTGCGGTTTGATCCCACAATGTCTCATATGGTCCCCCAAGCCAGGAGCTATTTCACATAGCCAGGAGTAACCCCTGAGCATCACCAGGTGTGGCCCAAAAAGCAAAAAAAAAAAAAGTAGGGAGGGGATTTTACTGAATCTAGAGATAGTAAGGTGGGTAAGAATTTTGCCTTGCACCTGGCCGGCGCTGGTTTGAGCCCCAATGTCCCATATGGTCTTCCAACTACCACCACGAGTGATTGCTGAATGTGGAGGCAAGAGTAACCCTATCTGAGCATCTCTGGGCATGCTCCGAAAAACAAAAACAAAAACCCATGTACTTTGTTTCCTCTCAGCTTAGCTTCCTACATCTTTTTCCTTAGCTGAAGATGCTTTGTGATCTTTCAAACTACAACAAAGTAACTTCTGAGTCCTCTGAATTTAGGGATGGTCATCTGGCTCTGATTTTTGTGCTCCAATTCCTGATCAAAGAAAACAGTGAATGATGCTTAGGTGAAGTTAACAAAAGATAATGAGCAACCGGTACTTTAAAACCCAGATGTAAGTTATTAAAGGCCTTCTAGGAATGTGCAGAATTTGACCACCTAAAGGACCAGGATTACACTCTCCTAGACATCCAAATTTGGCCATCTCTTTCATGGAATAATATTCCTAGTAAATCTTTTTTTTTTTTGTGGTTTTTGGGTCACACCCGGCAGTGCTCAGGGGTTATTCCTGACTTCAGGCTCAGAAATTGCTCCTGGCAGGCACGGGGGACCATATGGGGTGCCGGGATTCGAACCGATGACCTCCTGCATGAAAGGCAAACGCCTTACCTCCATGCTATCTCTCCAGCCCCGATTCCTAGTAAATCTTATTACAATCAGTGTATGCTTCGTATTTTGATTAACTATTTTTGTTAGCTTTTTATTACTCTTTTCTCCCCTATTGCCTTTCTTTGAATTATAAATCATCTCAAAAATAAGTTTGCATTTTCCTCTTTAGAAACATGAAAAAGAAATTTTACTCTTCTGCTGTATTCTTATATTTATGTTCTCATGGCTTTTTCCCCTGTTTATTTCAGAATGGAAGAAAATTCATGAAAGTAAAGCATTGATCCCAACACAGAATATTTTTCAGGAAGAAAAATCTCATAGCATGAAATTCAAAACGTATATTTGGGATGATCCTTGGTTCTCAAAGTTGGAAATTTGGGGACTTAAAGACCAATTAGAAATGTACCACACGAACCAGAGCACAGCTATGAGGCAAATGGTTTTCATGCAAAAGAAGACTTCTCAGACAGACTCTAACTTCTGTAAATTTGAGTCAGAGTGTAACCAGAGATTAAATTTTGTTCCATCACAGAGAGTTTCTCAAGTAGAACATTTATGTAAGCTTGATACAAATCCTGAAAGCTGGAGATATGACTCAGCTATAATGTATTCAGACAATATTACTTGTGAAAACGATTCTGATGAAGCCTTCTCCCATTCCATGCAACCTATCCACCCTATACGAATGCAAACTAGAAACAATATTTTCAAATGTACTGATGCTGTTAAATCTTTTAACCACATATTACATTTTGGTGATCATAATAGAATACATACAGGAAAAAAATTCTGTGAATATAAGGAATGTCATCAGATTTTTAACCAGAGCCCACTAGTCAATGAAAATCCAAGACTGAATATTGGGGAAGACCAGTATGACTACAAAGGATATGAGAATATCTTTTATTTCTCATCCTTTATGGGACATCAAAAAATTGGTCCTGTAGAGAAAGCATATAAGTACAACGAATGGGAGAAAGTCTTTGGCTATGATACCTTCCTGACTCAGAGTGCGAGCACTTATGCTACAGAGAAACCTTATGAATATAATGAATGCGGCACATCTTTTATCTGGAGCTCTTACCTTATTCAACAGAAGAAAGCTCATACTGATGAGAAACCCTACGAATGCGATAAATGTGGGAAAGTTTTTAGGAATCGTTCAGCCCTTACTAAACATGAACACACTCACACTGGAATAAAACCTTATGAATGCAATAAGTGTGGAAAAGCCTTCAGCTGGAATTCTCATCTCATTGTACACAAGAGAATCCATACAGGGGAGAAGCCTTATGTATGTACCGAGTGTGGGAAATCTTTCAACTGGAACTCCCACCTGCTTGGACACCAGAGAACACATACAGGAGAGAAACCTTTTGAATGTGCTGAATGTGGGAAATCTTTCAGCTGGAGCTCCCATCTAATTGCCCATATGAGAATGCACACTGGAGAGAAACCTTTTAAATGTAACGACTGTGAAAAAGCTTTTAGAGATTACTCAGCCCTTAGTAAGCACGAAAGAACCCACTCTGGAGCGAAACCATACAAATGTACTGACTGTGGAAAATCGTTCAGCTGGAGCTCACATCTTATTGCCCATCAAAGAACTCACACAGGGGAGAAGCCCTACAATTGCCAGCAGTGTGGCAAAGCATTCAGAGAACGCTCAGCCCTCACGAAACATGAAATAATTCACTCTGGCATCAAGCCCTATGAATGTAATAAGTGTGGGAAATCATGCAGCCAGATGGCACACCTTGTTAGGCATCAAAGGACTCATACTGGAGAAAAACCTTATGAATGCAGTAAGTGTGGAAAATCCTTCAGCCAGAGCTGCCACCTTGTTGCACATCGAAGAATTCACACTGGTGAAAAGCCCTATAAGTGTAATCAGTGTGACAGATCCTTCAACTGTAGCTCTCACCTTATTGCACATCGGAGAACTCATACTGGAGAGAGACCATATAGGTGTAATGAATGTGGAAAAGCATTTAATGAGAGTTCTTCCCTTATTGTACATCTAAGAAACCATACTGGTGAAAAACCCTACAAATGTAATCATTGTGAGAAGGCGTTTTGTAAGAATTCTTCTCTTATAATTCATCAGAGAATGCATAGTGGAGAGAAACAGTTTATATGCAATGACTGTGGAAAAGCATTTGGTGGTCACTCAGCTCTTCTTCAGCATCAGAGAAACCATAGCGAAGAGAAAGTCTGTGAATAGAATTGATAAGAAAATTTTCTTTTATTGTATGATTGCTAATACATTGGGGGAAAACATCCTCTATTAGTATTAAGAGAAATTTTTAGTAAGACCTCTTCATTGAGTAGAAAATGTTCATCTTAGAAGACATCTATGAGGGTCCAGAGAGATAGCACAGCGGCGTTTGCCTTGCAAGCAGCCGACCCAGGACCTAAGGTGGTTGGTTCGAATCCCGGTGTCCCAGATGGTCCCCCGTGCCTGCCAGGAGCTATTTCTGAGCAGACAGCTAGGAGTAACTCCTGAGCACCGCCAGGTGTGGCCCAAAAACTTAAAAAAAAGAAATGATACAGCCCCTTTTAAATGCTAGAAAAATTGGGGAATTCAAACTTACCTCATGATCCACCAGGAATCCTGCTGAGCACCATGAATGTAGATAATGAAACATCTCAGAACATGATCTCAACTAATAGTGGATCAAAGTGCATTGTTTATAGGAGAAGTCTTATTTAGGAAAAGTGTTTTAATGGAAAATACAGTTTTTTGTGTGTTAAACTGGAACAAGAAGTGGGAAGCTTTATAGCAACAATTTTGTATGCTATTGTGCGAATGCATATTTTATATCATGGATGCCCTTTCAGTAATACAATATGGGATACTAAATCTGAACTTATGGGACAAAGTTTTTTATTGAAAAAAAGAATTTTAATTTTTAATCTTTTTTTTTCTTTTTTTCTTTTTTTTGGTTTTTTGGGCCACACCCTGTGACGCTCAGGGGTTACTTCTGGCTATGTGCTCAGAAGTTGCTCCTGGCTTCTTGGGGGACCATATGGGACGCCGCGGTCCGTCCTAGGCTAGCGCAGGCAAGGCAGGCACCTTACCTCCAGCGCCACCGCCCGGCCCCATAATTTTTTTTTTTTTTTTTTTTTTTTTTTTTGGTTTTTGGGCCACACCCGGTGACGCTCAGGGGTTACTCCTGGCTATGCGCTCAGAAGTCGCTCCTGGCTTGGGGGACCATATGGGACGCCGGGGGATCGAACCGCGGTCCGTCCTAGGCTAGCGCAGGTAAGGCAGGCACCTTACCTTTAGCGCCACCGCCCGGCCCCGTAGGCCCCATAATTTTTAATCTTTAGGTTGATTTAAACATTACTTCTTTTCTTTTTTTTTTTTTTTTTTTTTTTTTTTTTGGTTTTTGGTTTTTGGGCCACACCCGGCGGTGCTCAGGGGTTACTCCTGGATGTCTGCTCAGAAATAGCTCCTGGAAGGCCTGGGGGACCATATGGGACACCGGGATTCGAACCAACCACCTTTGGTCCTGGATCGGCTGCTTGCAAGGCAAACGCCACTGTGCTATCTCTCCGGACCCCTAAATATTACTTCTAGTATGATGCCGACACCAGCTTTGCAGAAAGGACTGGAGAGATGTTCATAGCAGCACACACCTGCGGCTCTTCTTTGGTTCTGGGGGCTCCAGGTCAGCCAATATTGCTTAGTCAGATACATTTCATAGGCCTTTCTGTGTGAGTGCAGAACACTCTACATACTTGACAGCTTTCAGGTCATGGGCCAGCTTTTCAGCAGTCTCTGGAGTAATAGGCTTCCGTTTGTTCTTGGCAAGTTTATCAATAGTAGAGGGGTCATCTCTGAAATCAATTTGGATCCCAAGAGGCAAGAAAGGAGTCTTTGGACAGTGGTGAGTTATCTCAGGCACCCACTTTTCTTTCACATTTTCAAATGAGGACTGAGATACCACTGAAATACAGACTAGAAATGCATCTGTTTGTGGGTAACTCAGTGGCCCTAATCTATCATAATCCTCTTGTCCTGCAGTATCAAAAAGTCCAAGAGTATATGGTTCTCCACCAATCATAACAGTGACTTCATAGTTGTCAAAAACCATTGGTACATACTCAGTTGGAAATTTGTTGTGTAGTATGTCAGGAAACATGTTTTCACCAACAACACCATTGCCCATAACACTTACTTGTCTGAATTGCTGAAATGGTTTTATATCCACTTTTATTTTCAGTGATGACCTCTGCTTCTCTGCCAAGGTCTATGGGACAAAGTTTTGAATGGGATATTTACTGTTAGACCTAGAAAAATTTAGTAAATCAGGTCATGAATAGTGGAGAATATAATGTCTAGGAACATGAGATGATGTTAGAACAAAAGGTGACACTCTAGAGTGTATATGATTTCCTCACTGCATTGTCGGAAAATTAGTTTGTCATTGTTTTAGGCAATATTGTATGTTATGATTATGGGTACTGTATCAGTAAACACATGAGAGTAGAAAAATAACATTTACAATAACTAAAATATATGGATAAATAAACATGTGCTAAATTAACCAGTTTAATTAAAGGTTTTTAAAAGCCTTACAGATAAGAGTTTTTACAATGTGGTAGGCATTGTTTTGAATGAGTTTTCTAGTATTAATTTTTGTTATTTAATTATATGAGATGGATACTATTATTCCAAGAATTTTTGGGTCACACCTGGCAGTGCTCAGTCGAACCACTGTCCTTCTGCATACAAGGCAAACGACTTACCTCCATGCTATCTCTCTGGCCCTATTCTTTCAATTTTTATAAAAATAAAAATTGATGGGGCCAGAGAGATAGCACAGCAGTAGGGTGTTTGCCTTGCAAGTAGCTGACCCAGGGACCAACGGTGGTTCGAATCACGGCATCCCTGTGCCTGCCTGTAGAAAAACATTAATTATGGAGTCCTAGATGGAGGTGGATGGTGATGGGATGGAGGGAGGGTGAGGCTTTCTTTGGCAGCCCGGGCCTTGCACCTGCAACTCCCTCAAGCCGGCAGGTCTGAGGGTTCAAGATAGCTGTGAGGAAAAGACTCACAGCCATCAGGTTTCAGGAGACATGAAACTTTATTCATGACCCTAGCCACCATGTGCAGCTCCTATGCTTAAACCTTTTACGTTGACTTCATAGTCAGCCTTGCACTTAAACTTGTCTCTCATCCTGCTGGCACTCCACCTTCTTCTCTCTTGCTGAATCTCTCTCAAACAATCCCTTTTACACTCCCGACCAGATGAGAGCGGCCTGCGTGGCTCCAGCCCAGACCCGCCTGTGGGGGGTCCGGGTTCTATGGAGCTAAAGCCGCGTGGTGAGCGGCCTGGGAGAAGCCCAGTGTCTGGACAATTTGGTGATGGGATAAAATGGGGAAGTCCACAGACTTTTCACATTTGTACAACTTGGTATTAGGTGATGGAGAAAACTGAAGCCCAACTGAAAATTTTGATTTAAAATCACTTGCATCTAATTTTGTTTCAGGTGTATCTCTCACTCTCTCTCTTTTTTTTTTTTTTTTTTTTGGTTTTTGGTCTTTGGTCTTTGGGTCGCACCCGGCAGCACTCAGGGGTTCCTCCTGACTTTACGCTCATAAATCACCCCTGGCAGGCTCGGGGGACCATATGGGATGCCAGGATTTGAATCACAGACTTTCTGCATGCAAGGCAAACGCCTTACCTCCATGCTATCTCTCCGGCCCCCTCAGGTGTATCTCTTGATTTAAGTCATTTTCTTGCTGATTTAAATGTGCTTTATAGTTTTCCATAATTAATGTTTCCAATTACATAATGTTTTACTGTGTGTTTTAATGTAGTAACCTGTTTTCAAAATGTATTTTCTGTATGAATGGTCTTGTAATTTTGTTTAGGGAAAGGTTAATAGAAACAAGAAAGTTCCAGGAAAAATATGCTTGGTTAAATAGCATTAAGAATAGGAACAGGGCCAAAGAGATAGCATGGAGGTAAGGCATTTGCCTTACATGAAGAATGTCGGTGGCTCGAATCCCGGCATTGCATGATGCCGGCATCCCCTGAGCCAGCCAGGAGCAATTTCTGAGCATACAGCCAGTAATAACTCTTGAGTGCTTCTGGGTGTGGCCAAAACAAATAAACAAATAAATAAACAAACAAAAAATAGGAATAAGGAAGTTCCAGGATAGTGCTTGGTAAATAAGCATTAAGAAAATTTTAAGGGGCTGGAGAGATAGCATGGAGGTAAGGCGTTTGCCTTTCATGCAAGAGGTCATCGGTTCGAATCCCAGCGTCCCATATGGTCCCCCGTGCCTGCCAGGAGCAATTTCTGAGCATGGAGCCAGGAGTAACCCCTGAGCACTGCCGGGTGTGACCCAAAAACCACAAAAAAAAAAAAAAGAAAAAAGAAAATTTTAAGTTAGGGGCCGGAGAGGTAGCACAGCAGTATTTGCCTTGCAAGCAGCCGATCCAGGACCAAAGGTGGTCGGTTCGAATCCCGGTGTCCCATATGGTCCCCCGTGCCTGCCAGGAGCTATTTCTGAGCAGACAGCCAGGAGTAACCCCTGAGTGCCATCAGGTGTGGCCCAAAAACCAAAAAATAAAAATAAATTTAAGTTACAGGGATATTTTGCAGAAAAGTTATGTTTATGGAAAAGGCTGATATTTTAATTTTACACTTTGAACTTTGTTGCTATGAGAATATTAAGGTTCCTGCCTTTGGCCAGGGCGGAAGTCAGGAAAACAAAAGCTTATTACCCTTCTTCATTAATTATTCAAAAAGGCCCTATCCCCATCTTCCTGTGTAACCTTGCCTGATGGTAAGACCTGCCCATTTCTGGGAGGGGTCTTTGGTAGGTAACAAAAGGATTGCCTGAGGGGCAGAGGGGGGTTCAAGGATTGAGAGAGATTCTGGAGCAAGGAGGACGGAGTTAGGAGAGACAAGTTTGAATGCAGGGCTGATTATGGAGCCAGTGTAAAAGGTTTAGGCATAGGAGCCGCACGTGATGGCTAGGGCCTTGAATAAAGCTGATGTCTCCCGAAACTTGATGGCTGTTAAGTCTTCACTCTCAGACACGCCTGCTGGAAGGAAGGGGTTGCAGGCGTGTGGCCTGGGCTAGAGGAGAAAGGCCTCACTATCCCTCCATCTCACCATCAACCACCTGCAGGCCGCAGGAGGCAAAGTGGGGGTGATCCTTGAGTGCAAAGTCAGTAGTAAGCCTTGAACTTTGGGGGGTGTGATCCAAACAACTAAAACAAAACAAAAAAAGATTCCTCTAGGGCAGGGCCACAAAATGTTGTACGGAAGGCTGTTCACGGCCGGCAGGCAGCAAGTTTGAGAACTACACTTGCCAGGAGCGATTTCTGAGCACAGAGCCAGGAGTAACTCGGGGGCACCTCCAGGTGTGGCCCCACCCCACCCCCCAAATTGAGGGGCCGGAGCAATAGCACAGTGGTAAGGCATTTATTTGTCTTGCATGACCCCAGTTCAAATCCTGGCATCCCATATAGTTCCCTGAGCCTGCCAGGGGTGATTTCTGAATGCAGAGCCAGGAGCAACTTCTGAGCACTGCCGGGTGTTGACCACCTCCAAAACAAAACAAAACAAAAAATAGAAATTGAGGCAGAGATATTGAGAAGGCTAAGGACATACTAATATAGGATGGAACTTCCCAGCACTACACTGAGACCACTACCAGTGGTGTTCAGGGAGACTATCGCTGCATTTTATGGGCATGGTCCCTAGAATGCCATTTTCCAAACTCCTGAGATTACATGAGATCAGGGGCTGGAGGACTCAACTGAAAGTTTTTTTTGAAAGTTTTTTTAAACTTGATTGATTGATTGATTGATTGGTTTCTGGGCCACACCCGTCTGCGCGTCTGCACTCAGGAATTATTCCTGGCTCTGCACTCAGAAATCGCTCCTGGCAGGCTGGGGGACCATATGAGATATCAGGAATAGAACCAGATCCTGAAACTTTTAATGAGTCTAAGGAATGCTCTTGATAAATCATAGAATTCTCATTCTAAATAGTTAAGGTTACCCAGTCCTCAGGGACTGGAGGGAAGAGGAATCACTGCCAGTAGGAGTTCTGCTTCTCTAGGTTTTCCTTGAGTATATATAACATATATACTCTCTATCTAGAGTGTTCTTGTTTGCTTTTTTGTTTTGGGGCCACACCCAACCACGCTCAGGGGTTCCTCCTGGCTCTATGCTCAGAAGTCGCTCCTGGCAGGCTCCAGGGACCATATGGGATGCCGGGAATAGAACCCAGGTGCGTCCTGGATCAGCTGCATGCAAGGCAAATGCCCTACCGCTGTAGAGTGTTCTTTTCTCTAGATGAGAAAATTATTCCTAATAATGGGATTCAGAAAGGAAGAGAGTCAGGCCACCCTTCTCTTAAAATGAGGGTAGTTTCCTGCTGACAGGGCTCTTCTCTGTTCACAGGGACGAGATGGATGGGTAGCAGGCCTTGAGTGGCTCCCCAGTTCACAATGTTTGCTATATTTCCCTGAATTAATGCTTTTAGTGGCCAGCAGCCTTTCCTTGATAGGCTTCAAACATTCCCTGAGAATGCAGACCAGAGGGTCCAGAAATAGGAGAGGGGCTAAGACACTTCACTTGCACATGGCCGACTCCAGTTTCCTCTGCAGTGTTTGATCTCCAGTTCCTCAAACCACCAAGAGTAATTCTTTAGTGTTGAGCCAGGAGTTACCCCTGAGCATCATAAGGTGTGGCTCAACAAGCCAAAACCAAAATAAAAATTATTCAAGCAGAAAAAGATCTACTTCTTTATGGATGCATGATTCCCCACCTGGCTGAGAATCATGAGACACTGGTATTGTGAGAATTTGTGTTTACTATTGAAGTCCTCCTTTAACTATCGAGTTCACTAGGTTTAACATCTGATTCCCTGCTACTCGGGCTGACTCTGTGAGGTCACCCGATAAATGGATCAGGATTGAGTTAAATGGAATGACTATTGTATGTAATTGGTGTCAAGATTCTTGAAGAGAATATTTTGCAATATCTGAAAGAAAGACAACTTACTATATTGAGTCGTACAACAGATATATAGTCCTTTAATACTGAATGTCATACTTTTTGTTTGTTTGGGGGCCACAACTGGTAGCGCTCAAGGATTATTCTTGTCTCTGTGCTCAGAAATCACTCCTGCAGGCTCAGGGGACCATATGGGATGCCAGGGATCAAACCCAGGTCCATCCAGGGTCAGCTGCGTGCAAGGCTAACATCCTACCGCTGTGCTATCCTGTCCCATGAATGTCATACACTTTTTTTTGTTCTGATTTTTGGGTCACACCCGGTGGTGCTTGGGTTACTCTTGGCTCTGTGCTCAGAAATAGCCCCTGGCAGACTTGAGGGACCATATGGGATGCTGGGATTTGAACCACCGTCTCCTGGATCCACTATGTGTAATGCAAATGCCCTATTGCTGTGCTATCTCTCCAGCCCCCCGTCAGACACTTTAAACAAATCTAGGTTCTAGATAAAGATAGATATAGATAAAGTCTTCATATTGTGCAATATTCCGCAAATACCCTGGGAAGTTATTCTGTGTCACCAAGCTGTTTCCTCCTAGAAGGATTCCCTTTCCTGTCACCTACCCTATGGCCTATTGTATGTACTACTCCCTAGTTCCATCCGACCTTCCTTGTAATCTCTGTCTAGCCATTTGTTGCTCTATGAGCTTGTTTTTCATTTCTCCCTAATTGAAACCTGTTGAACCCAGTAGGAACTCATTCAGTGATCATAATTTATTATTTTTGTCTTTTGGGCCATACCTCGTAATGCTCAGAGGGTAATTTCTGGCTTTACACTCAGGAATCACTCCTGGCGGGCTCAGGTGACCATATGAGATGCTGGGGATCGAACCCCTGGTCAGCCATGTGCAAGTAAAGTACCATACCCACTGTACTATTGCTCTGCCCCCCTAATTTTTTCTTCATCCTGATATTAAAGACAGTTGTTCATTCCTTACACATGTCACTTATGAGCCTTTTGGGGTTCTTACTCTACTCTTATTTGCTACTTGAAGATTGTTCCCTGCATTTCTTCTAAAATCCTGCTCTAGTACTCAGAGTACTCACTTCTTTGTCAGAGTCCTCCATTCATGGCTTACACCTTTTTTTCTGGTTTGGGACCCACACACAGTGGTGCTTAGTGCTTATTCCTGGTGGGGTTCAGAGATCATATGGGATGTTGGAATAGAACTGGAGCCAATTGCTTACAAGCCAAATGCCCTTCCCTTTGTGCTATGTCTCTGGCTGCTATTGGTCACTCATTTTCATACCGAAGACTTTAGCTCCTCCCTCTATTTTGGAGGGAGGGCTACAGCCAGTGATGCTCAGGGTTACTCCTGGCTCTGCATTCAGTTATTACTCCTAGTGGCACTTGGGGACAATATAGTTTGCCAGGGATTGAACATGGGTCTACCACATGCTATGCAAGCACCCTCCTTACCGACTGTACTATTACTCTGTCCCTCCCACAGTTCTTTTTTTTTGGGGGGGGGCCACATCCGGCTGTGCTCGGGTTACTCCTGGCTGTCTGCTCAGAAATAGCTCCTGGCAGGCACGGGGGACCATATGGGACACCGGGATTCGATCCAACCACCTTTGGTCCTGGATCGGCTGCTTGCAAGGCAAACACCGCTGTGCTATCTCTCCGGGCCCTCCTTCCCACAGTTCTAAAACAACTATGATAGGGGCTGGAGTGGTAGCACAGTAGTAGGTCATTTGCCTTGCATACAGACGACCCAGGATGGATCCCAATATGATTTCCGGCATTCCATATGGTCCCCCAAGCCTGCCAGGAGATATTTTTGAGCACAGAGCCAGGAGTAACCCCCCTGAGTGCCACCGAGTGTGGCCCCCCAAAACAACTATGATAATATTTTGCATTACTTTATCCACAGATGATATTCCAATGTTCTGACCTCAAGATTCCTTGGTTGCATCAAGTACCTGCTCTCATCCCCAAGGCCTTTCTGTTATCCTCAACTATAACCTCACCATGTTTCAGACCTTTTTATAACCTAGTCAACTATCATTTAACAGCCTTTTTTCATGCTCAATCTCAGTGGTTGATATATTTCCCTCAAAAAATAGAATCCAGGGGCCGGAGAGATAGCATGGAGGTAAGGCGTTTGCCTTTCATGCAGAAGGTCCGTGGTTCAAATCCCGGTGTCCCGTGTGGTCCCCCATGCTTGCCAGGAGCGATTTCCGAGCATAGAGCCAGGAGTAACCCCTGAGCACTGCCGGGTGTGACCCAAAAAACAAAAAAAAAATAGAATCCATTAATCAAGTCTTTTAATCACATTTGACGTCCTCCCCATTGTCAGTCTTCCTGCTAGAACCAGTATTGTGGGGCTCCACATAACATAATCCACCTCTGGAAAAACGGGTTTAGAGCAGGGGTCGCCACTTGAAAGACCAAGACCGAGACCATGAAACACATGTGGTTGGGTGAGTTTTCAACCTCATGGAGCGAGAGAGTTGCCCACGAAAAACCAGCCATCTTTATTCCATTCAGTTCCTACACACACCATCGGAGTCAGGTCCAGTACCAATGTACCTGTACACAGGTTTAACACCTGATGGACTCAGGGGACTCTATGACATGTGGGGACCCAAACCTGAGTCAGCTGCGTACAGGGTAAGTCTCTACCTATGGTACTATCTCTCTAGCCCTTCTGGTTTATTTGTATAATGGAAATAGACTTTTTTTTTTATTTTTGGGTCACACCCAGCAGCGCTCAGGGGTTACTACTGGCTCAACGCTCAGAAATTGCTCCTGGCAGGCTCAGGGGACCCCTATGAGATGCTGGGATTCGAACCACCGACCTTCTGCATGCAAGGCAAATGCCTTACCTCCATGCTATCTCTCCGGCCTGGAAATAGACATTTTAAAGACTGATTCCACATCATCTTAAATCCTACATAATTGATTTTATGTAACAAAATTTCTATCTCCACTTTCTTTCCTTTTAAGAAACACTCAAAATAGTACCTCACTGTCCAAATGACCTCTATATTGTAAAGACTAGTTTTGTATGTGTGATTTACAGTACTTATAAATGACAGGATTTTATGTATATAATGTTCCAAAACTATTCCACTGGTCAGTGTATTACCCCCTTCAGTAGACCCCATTTATTGTTATTTTTCCCCTCAACATCAGGAATTTTTCCTTGTTTTCTGGGCCCAGACCTGCAGTACTTGGGGCTTTCTTCTGGCACTGTACTCAAAATTTATTCCTGGCAAAGATAGAGGAATTAAATAGTTTATCTATGATCAAACTTGGGTCACTTATGTGCAAGGTAAGTGTGTTGTATATGAAAATATTTCCATAAGATTATTCTTTGCCTGTTGCCCCACCTTGACCTTCCAGGTGGAGGTGCTGCAGAGAGTTGAATAAATAAATAGCTTTACTGGGCCCGGAGAGATAGCACAGTGGTGTTTGCCTTGCAAGCAGCTGATCCAAGACCTAAGGTGGTTGGTTCGAATCCCGGTGTCCCATATGGTCCCCTGTGCCTGCCAGGAGCTATTTCTAAGCAGACAGCCAGGAGTAACCCCTGAGCACTGCTGGGTGTGGCCCAAAAACCAAAAATAAATAAATAAATAAATAAATAAATAAATAAACAAACAAATAAATAAATAAATAGCTTTACTGGGAGGCGTGCAGGGTCTTTTGCCAGAGCTGGGAGCAGGCTGACAAAGGACTCTCTTGGCCCAACCTTTGACACCCTAACCTTCTTGTCTGTGTGGATTATTTGCTGCGGATAAATATTACCAAGATCTCCCCCCAAAAGGGGACAAGGGGATGGAATCAATTTCTCATTCTGGGAACTATTTGGGGATTCACAACATCTAACAAAGGATTTAATTGCACACCTTTGCAACAGGTAAGTGCCCTCCCCATTGTAGTATCTCTTTGACCCTATGATCAACATTTTAGATTATAGGTTATTTGCTCCTGGAAACATGTTCTGAGCTGACTTTCAGGAATTTTCTCCTGCTTAGCTTACTTCCATGCAGGTCATCTTTGCTATTTTCTTCTGCCCTAAGTTATCTTACTGTTGGGATGTTCATTTCCTCCTGCTCATCCTTTTTTTTTAGGGTCACACCCAGCAGCACTCAGGTTACTCCTTGCTCTCTGCTTAGAAATTACTCCTGGCAGGCTCAGGGGGTCACATGGGATGCCAGGGATTGAACCTGAGTGGCTCTGTGCAAGACAAATGCCCTACCCACTGTGCTAGCACTGCAGCTCCTCCCTTTGTTTTTCTAGTGAAGCAGATTGGACTCAACTTGGCTGCTCACGCTCAATATTCACTTAGTCTCAAGGCTTGAAATACCAATTAACTTTTTTTTTTTTTTGGTTTTTGGGCCACACCCTGTGACGCTCAGGGGTTACTCCTGGCTATGCGCTCAGAAGTTGCTCCTGGCTTCTTGGGGGACCATATGGGATGCCGGGGGATTGAACCGTGGTCCGTCCTAGGCTAGCGCAGGCAAGGCAGGCACCTTACCTCCAGCGCCACCGCCCGGCCCCACCAATTAACTTTTAATGATACGAGGGGCGGAGATAGAGCATGGAGGTAAGGCATTTGCCTTGCATGTAGAAGGTTGGTGGTTCGAATCCCAGCATCCCGTAGGGTCCCCCAAGCCAGGAGTGATTTCTGAGCATGTAGCCAGGAGTAACCTCTGAGCATCACTGGGTGTGGCCCCAAAAAACCAAACCAAAACAAAACAAAAAAACAGTGAAAAGACTCCATATGATTCCCACACAGGGTCAGTCAGCATCAGAAGCTGAGATGGACTCCAAGGAAAGCCTTTTTCTTCCAGCTGTGGAGGCAGCAGCTCTACTTCAGGACTGCCAGGGAAGCTGGAAACGGAAAGAAGCATGGAAGAGACACCTGTTATCTGCACACACGTGCTCCACACAGAGATCATTCATTTCTGGACACGTTCTCCACACAGAGGAGACACCCTGATATCGCCACACACATTCTCCACAGAGGAGATACCTTCCACCTGCACACAAAGAGTAGGATCTCCTTGGCTGGATCAGAGCCACCTACTCCAGCCTTCCGAGCTCTTTCCCAACCCAAACACCGAGAAATGTTAACTGTCTTTTCGGGTGTTAGTGAAGGTGAAACGAACTAACTATATGAGAGCATTCTTTGTGCTAAAGATCTTCTGGTCCTTCACTTGTACTTGAAATGAGGTGAATTAAAACCTGCAGGTGAGGGGGCCGGGCGGTGGCGCTAAAGGTAAGGTGCCTGCCTTGCCTGCGCTAACCTTGGACGGACCGCGGTTCGATCCCCCGGCGTCCCATATGGTCCCCCAAGCCAGGAGCAACCCCTGAGCGTTACTGGGTGTGGCCCAAAAACCAAAAAAAAAAAAAAAAAAAAAAAAACCTGCAGGTGAACTACCTGGCAAGGAAATATCTGTGCATTCTCCTTTTCAGGCTCATTACCTCAGTTCTTTCCTTTGTTTCCTTTCTGTTTTGAGCCACACCCACCAATGCTCAGGATTAACTCCTGGTTCTGCACTCAAGAATTACTGTACTAGCTCTCTCCATTTCCATATTTCAAGATGATTTCATTAATATTCCTTTAGGAAACTTTTGGGGCGATAACATAGCGGTAGGGCATTTGCCTTGCAAGTGGCCGACCCAGGACCAATGTTGGTTCGAATCCCGGCATCCCATATGGTCCCCGAGACTGCCAGGAGTGGTTTCTGAGCACAGAGCCAGGAGTAACCCTTGAGCGTCACCAGGTGTGACACCCCACAAAAAAAGAAACTTTCGAACAGTTTCTAGGGCCGAGTTTCTTTATTCTTCTTTTATTTCTTTCCTTTTTTCCTTCCTCCCTCCCTCCCTCCCTCCCTCCCTCCCTCCCTTCCTTCCTTCCTCCCTCCCTCCCTCCCTCTCTCTCTCTTTCGTTCGTTCATTCATTCATTCATTCATTTTTGGGCCATATCTAGCAGCATTTGTGATACTCCTGACTTTGAGCTCAGAAATTGCTCCTGGCAGGCTTGGGAGACCATATGGGATGCTGGGGATCAAACCTGGGTCAGCCATGTGCAAAACATATGCCCTACCCACTGTGACACTGTGCCATGGCGCTGGCCCCGGCTGAATTTCTTTGGGAGTGGGGGCTGGAGTGTGGGGGTGTGTTTGGGCCATTCAGCAATGCCCAGGATTTATTCCTGGCTCTACACTCAGAAATCATTCCTGGAGCCAGAGCCATAGCACATCAGGTAGGGTGCTTGCCTTGCATGCAGCCAGCCCACGTTTGATCCCCAGCATCCCATATGGTCCCGAGCCCACCAGGAGCAATTCCTGAGCTCAGAGCCAGTAGTAAACCCTGACTGAGCACAAAACCAAATCCAAAAAAATATATAGAGAAGAAATCAATCCTGGAGGTACTCGGGGATGCCAGGAATCGACCCTGGGTTGGCTGTGTGCAAGGTAAGTGCCCTACCTGCTGCTATATCTCCAGACCTTCGGTTTCTGAAGAGTGCTGAATTGCTTTTCTGTGATGATTGTCTTTTACAAATAAGTAAACTGATGCACTGTGGTCAAATACTTGCATTCAAACATCTGGGAATGAGATCAGGGTGAATGGCATTTGGCTACAAAGTCTGACTGCTGGGCTGGTGAAATAGTACAGCAGAAAGGGTGCTTGCATGCAAGCAGCCAACCTAGGCTCAATCCTTGGCATCTTAGGTGGTCCCCCGAACACCACGAGTGACCCCTAGCATTACCAGCTGTGCCCCCAAAGAAAACAATTCTGATTGCTTTTATGTTAGCTGTTCTGTGATGTTTGATTCACATCCAATTACCAGCCTCTCCCCTCCCCCGAAGTTCCGCTGGCCCACTAGATGACTTGGTTCCATGAAGAAATTCCTTGTGATGTCAGGAGCTACCTCACAGTGGCGCTCCAAGTCCGAGCTGGAGAAAGAGAGGGTCGGGGCTGGACAATAGATTATCATGTTCTTTCATCCATCTGCTAGACATTAGCCATTTCAAATGATGTCCAAGGCTCCAAGTTCTTTTACCTTTTTACTTTTGTTTTTCATTGAATGCCCACGTCATTTATGCTTGCCTTATGCAGGTGAGTTCAAACCAGTTTGACAAATAGCGCTAATGGAAAATGTCGAGTTTTTCACTTGTTTCACGGGAAGTGAAAGGATGGGCAATTGTATGTCACTGCTACATTTCCTTTTCAAGGCTTTAACCAGTCACAGTTACCTTTGAGGGTCTCCAACCCGATGAAAATGGAGTATTACTTGTCTCAGCGTCTACAGACTATCCCAGAACTCAGTGGTAAGTCAGTGTGGTCCCCTAAAGGGGTGGTGAAGTAAAGCACCCTGCTTCATATACAAAGGAGCCATATCCTTGTCTATTTTTGAGTGCAGGAGTGACTTGAGCCACACCTAGAGGTGCTCAGGGCTTCCTTCTGGCTCTTTCCCGAGTGATTGTTATTGGCAAGGTTTGGGGGATACTATGTGGTCCCAGGGATCAAGCCAGGGTTAATCACATTCAAGGCAAGTGGCTTCACGCCTACACTATCCATCCTGTCCTCTATGTACGTTGAAATAGCAGAAATGAGTGTCACACAGACCCAACGGTGGCCCTAGATCACTCTGAAGAAGAGACAGGCAGAAAAGGAAAACACAGTTTACTGAAGAAAGCGTCCCATGGAGGAGTGAGGAGCCCCCATATTCTACACTGTCACTTGGGTGTGGGTTCCATAATGGGGCGTGTAAGTTTAGAATGAATTGTTCGATGAGTTTTTTTTGTCTCTCCCTGAAAATTACCAATTTTTTTTTTTTTTTTAGTTTCTGAGCCACACCCGGTGGAACTCAGGGGTTACTCCTAGCTCTGAGCTCAAATTACTCCGGGCCAGTTGGGGGCCCATATGGGATGCTGGGGATTGAACCCTTGTCAGCTGTGTGGAAGGAAAGCACCCTTTCGCTGTGCTATTGCTCTGGCTCCTAAAATGATCAATCTTATATTACTTATTCAATGAAACAGCTGTGGATTAGGGTTTTCTTACCTTCTCTATGAATGTAGTAGATACTGTATATTTACTGGTGGCATGGTTCCTAAAATAAGGTTAAAAAGTGCTTGAGGGGCCGGAGAGATAGCATGGAGGCAGGGCCTTTGCCTTGCATGCAGAAGGACAGTGGTTCGAATCCCTGGCATCCCTTATGCTCCCCCGAGCCTGCCAGGAGTAATTTCTGATCATAGAGCCAGGAGTAACTCCTGAGCACTGTCGGGTGTGACCCAAAAACCAAAAAAAAAAAAAAAAAGTGCTTGAAAGGGGCTAGAGCTGAGGCACAAATGGTAGGGCGTTTGCCTTGCATGTGCTAACCTAGGACGGACCCCGGTTCAATCCCCCAGGGTCCCATATGGTCCCCCAAGCCAGGACTGATTTCTGAGTGCATAGCCAGGAGTAACCCCTGGTTGTCACTGGGTGTGGCCCAAAAAGCAAAAAAAAAAAAAAAAAAAAGAAAAGTACTTTAAAATTAAAAAAAAAAGGGGCTGGAGAGATAGCATGGAGGTAAGGTGTTTGCCTTTCATGCAGGAGGTCATCGGTTCGAATCCCGGCATCCCATATGGTCCCCTGTGCCTGCCAGGAGCAATTTCTGAGCCTGGAGCCAGGAATAAACCTTGAGCACTGCCAGGTGTGATCCAAAAAAAAAAAAAATTAAAAAAAAATTTTTTTTTTTGGTTTTTGGGTCACACCCGGCAGTGCTCAGGGGTTACTCCTGGTTCTTAGCTCAGAAATCACTCCTGGCAGGCTCAAGGGACCATATGGGATTTGAACCACTGACCTCCAGCATGCAAGGCAAATATCTTTCCTCCATGTTATCTCTCTGGCCCCAAAAATTACATTTTGTGGGCAGGCAGGGAGCTTGTCTTGAAAGCAGCTGACACAGGTTGAATCTTCAGCACCGCATATGGTCCGCCAAACCAGGCCAGGAATGGTCCCTGAGCGCAGAGCCAAGAGTGGTCCCCAAAACGAGCAAAATAAAACAAAGTAACTTTGTATTCTGCTTTCTCTGAAAGCTGTAGGGATTGAAATTATTTGGATTTCCACTTTTTTCATTTCAGTTAGTACATGCAAAATCATAGAGCCAGGGCTGGAGCGATAGCACAGCGGTAGAGTGTTTGCCTTGCACACGGTTGACCCTGGGCTAAGCCAGGTTCAATCTCTGGCATCCCATAGACTCCCCCAAACCTGCAGGACGATTTCTGAGTGCAGAGTCAGGAGTAACCTCGAGCACCATGGGTTTGGCCCAAAAACCTAAACAAACAAACAAATACATACATACATACATACATACATCCTAACACCTCTTCAGGATGAATTAGAGTAGCAAGAAGGTACTGCCTTGTCTTGCAGGCAGCTGTTTCGTGTACAATTCCTTGTGCCTCACGTGGCATCTTTGAGAGTGATTTTTGAGCAGTGGCTGGACCAATGCTCAAAAACAAACAAACAAACAAAAACTCACCTTGAACTTATCCAGATTCTGAGCACATACTTATATGACTTTTAAGCCCACTATATCCGTTTTGGCAACAGTGCACACAACATGGATGCTCTGATATGTGCAGTAGCATTTACTATGGTAATCTGTCACTTGTGGTTTGCATTCTCATCCCCAGAGAGGTCTGTTTATCTCACAGAAGAGATGGCCATAATAATGTATAAAGGCTGGCAGCCAGTCTTCTTAGAACTATGTGCTGCTTATAAAGAACCTCAGTTCATAGCAGAAGTGTTGTCTGCACAATATCATATCAGCTAACTGCTTCAAAGGGGAAGTCAACGTCCAAGTAAGGCATCGGAGCACCATTTCAACTCTTCTCGGTGCTAACTCTCCAGTCCTCAACTGGCAGGATTACCAGCATGTGTGAGTGCAAAAGCTGACTAGAAACCCAAGATTTCCCTACGCATGAAGGCAGATGCTAGGCACGCATGCATGCGCTCACACACACACACACACAAATCATAATTTTGCAAAATAAACCACACTCACTTTTTTTTTTTTTGTTTTGGGGTCACACCCGGCAGCGCTCAGGGGTTACTCCTGGTTCTATGCTCAGAAATCGCTCCTGGCAGGCTTGGGGGGCCATATAGGATACCGGGATTCAAACTACTGTCTGCATGCAAGGCAAACAACCTACCTCCATGCTCTCTCAGGCCTACACACAGTACTGTGTTTTTGTTTTTGTTTTTGGGTCACACCTGGCAGCACTCAGGGTTACTCCTGGTTTTATGCTCAGAAATAGCTCCTGGGGACCATATGGGATGCTCAGGGGACCATATGGGATGCCAGGATTCGAACCACCATTCTTTTTCAAATGCCTTACCTCCATGTTCTCTCTCCAGCCCCCACACAGCACTTTTTTGTTTTTGGTTTTTGGGCCACACCTGGTGACACTCATGGTTACTCCTGGCTTTGTGCTCAGAAATAAATCCTGGCAGGCTCAGGAGACCATATGGGATGCCAGGAATTGAATCTGGGTTGGGCACATGCAAACTATTGCTCTAGCCCCTAAGTCACACACTTCTACTTAGAATTGGAATGTATGTATTACTAACAGCTATTATTTGGTTATTTGGAACTATATGGTAGCCTCCCCCATGATCTTGTTATTTACTTGTTTGTCTAAATCTGTTTTTTCTCTATGAACCTATTTGGTGGGTGACAATCTAGCTTTGAAGAAGCCCTTATTAGCACTGCTAGGTGTAGCTGTAAAGGAAAAATTTTCCCTGAGTTCCCTGACTGCCCTGATCACCTACCCCCCTTCACAATTGTGGGAACTTGTAGACCCAGTTACAGTTCAACTTTCTTTCTGTCTGACATGGTTCTAACCTGGTCATGTTAACCCTGTAAGCTTGCACCTGCACCTTGCAAAAATGTGATTGAGCAAATGCCAGATATTATGTACTTCCTAAAGCAAATCAATCTACTGTAACTTTCTATTGTTTGAAATGCTATATGCAGCTTGTAAGCTCATGGCTTGGGGCTGGCAGTTTCTGGCTTATGCTGGATTCTAGCACAGCCCCTGCATATGCTTGTAAGAAAATAAACCCCCTGCTTTTGCATGAGACTGTGGTCTTGGTGTCTTTGAACGGCACGTCATTCTCCTGGACTTAACATAGCCAAACAAAATAATGTTGATCTCTAGCCCATGCTTCTTGGGTTTGATTTTTTCCTCCCCTGGAGACAGGGACTATATGTAATCTGCTCAAGGTTTTATCTAGCTCTGCTCTCAGGGATCACCCAGGTTAAGTTTAGGGGAATGAAACCTGGGTAGGCAAGCATGCAAGGTAAACACCTTTCCTATTGTACTATACCTCTGGATTCTGACTTTTTTTTAACTTAAAAAAATTTATAGGGGGGCCGGGCGGTGGCGCTGGAGGTAAGGTGCCTGCCTTGCCTGCGCTAGCCTAGGACGGACCGCGGTTCGATCCCCCGGCGTCCCATATGGTCCCCCAAGAAGCCAGGAGCAACTTCTGAGCGCATAGCCAGGAGTAACCCCTGAGCGTCACAGGGTGTGGCCCAAAAACCAAAAAAAAAAAAAAAAAAAAAATTTATTTAGGGGCCGGGCGGTGGCGCTGGAGGTAAGGTGCCTGCCTTACCTGCGCTAGCCTTAGAAGGACCGCGGTTCGATCCCCCGGCATCCCATATGGTCCCCCAAGCCAGGAGCGACTTCTGAGCGCATAGCCAGGAGTAACCCCTGAGCGTCACCGGGTGTGGCCCAAAAACAAAAACAAAACAAAAAGAATTTATTTAAAGAAAATACATAACAGGCCGGAGAGATAGCACAGTGGTAGGGCATTTGCCTGTACGTAGCTGAGGCAGGACGGATCTGGGTTCGATTCCCACCATCCATATGGTTCCCCGAGTCTGCCAGGAGCGATTTCTGAGTGCAGAGCCAGAAGTAACCCCTGAGCACCACCAGGTGTGGCCCAAAAAGAAAAAGAAAATGCATAACATAGTTGACATAGTTTATTATAATACATTTCTTCCAAGATAAGTGAAAAGAAGTTATTGAGTAAAAAACATGGAAGAGAAAAAGAAAGAAAAAGTACAGTATCAAACACATCTGTGAAAATTATTGTATTATCAATGAAGTTGTAATACAATGGCAGAAGATTTAGTAAGCTCTTGTTACCTGCTCATTCTGTTACACTGGGATGTCCCTTTAGGGATGACAGCATCAAACAAATGAAGTTGTCAGAAATCCAAAACACTATTACAAATACTACAATTTTGTTGTTGTTTTGGGGCCACACCTGAGTTACTCCTGGCTATGTGCTCAGAAATCGCTCCTGGCTTGGGGGACGCTGGGGTATCGAACTGCAGTCCGTCATAGGTCAGCAGGTACAAGGCAAATGCCCTACTGCTTGTGCCACTGCTCCTGCCCCCAATACTACAACTTTTAGGGGCGTTTTTTCAGCTGCCAGGCATCCTGGAAAAAAGGAAGAAATGAGGGGAGGGTGCTAGCACTTGCTCCAAAAAGCTCTGGTGATATGAGCCCCCAAGCTGCTGTACCTTACGTGTGGTCTGACTGGTGTCCTGCAGGAAACTGTAGGGGTCAGTGGTGAGGGAAGAGTCCATCGGGAAATAGTGATTCTGGGTGATGGAGGTAGTAAGTGTGGCTTTGGCAGAACAGGGCCTTGGCTCACCACCTCCTCCCCAGATGGCTAGATTTCTGCTGCATGGGTCAGTGTAGCCATAATCTTTCATGGCTTGGTTTTGCATATTGTTCAAGAAAAGAGTGAGTCTATGGGGCCGGAGAGATAGCATAGAGGTACAGTGTTTGCTTTGCATGCATAAGGACGGAGGTTCGAATCCTGCATCCCAAATGGTTCCCCGAGCCTACCAGGAGCGATATCTGAATGTAGAGCCAGGTGTGGCCCCTGAGCACAGCCGAGTGTGACCCAAAAAAAAAAAAAAAAAAAAAAGAAAGAAAGAAAGAAAAGAGTCTACAGAGCTGTCCCAGTTCTAATATGGCAACTGTGTTTGTGGCCATCAGACCTTATTTCTTATCTTGATAAAGGAGGGAAGGACCAGATAAATAGTATAGCTTGTTCTTGTCTTGCATGTGATTGACCCAGGTTCAATCCCTAGCACCCCATAGGGTCCCCCTGGTCCTACCTGGAATGATCCCTGAGTGCAGAGTCAGGAGTAAGCCCTGATCACCACCACCAACTGTGGCAAAAGAGAAAAAAAAGAGATGAAAAGTGATCTTCTCAACTATCAGTGAGTGTAAGTGGGAAGTAATCCACAAATGCTCACTATTTACTTGCTTTCGTTTTCAGATCCTTGGAATGACGACATTCCGCATCCTCATCCTCCAAAGAAAGGCGCTGTTACAGAACAACAACACGTGGCCCCACACACTGGCTCCTGGAATGCAGGTGGGTGAACTACTCGAGACCACATTTCTTCTGCAGTTTCTTCTCATTACAGCAGTGTCCAATCTGAGACCATCACAGGACCTCAGGAATCAGATTTCTGATCTCTGATCACACTCTTTCATGACTCAGATAGTAGGTGCAGCATTTAGCTGTGGGAGTAAGGGGCTCTGACCAAGGTCAGGAGACAGATGGAGTCAGGAGTAGATGGAAAATGAAGTCAGGGATGAGGCAGACATTCAAATTGTGTTTGTGCACTCTAGCATCTACAGTTTTATAAAATTAAAAACAGAGCTGGTGCAAGCCAGGGGCAATTTCTTTGTTTTTTTTTTTTTTTTGGTTTCTGGGTCACACCCGGCGATGCTCAGGGGTTACTCCTGGCTGTCTGTTCAGAAGTAGCTCCTGGCAGGCACGGGGGACCATATGGGACACCGGGATTCGAACCAACCACCTTTGGTCCTGGATTGGCTGCTTGCAAGGCAAACACCGCTGTGCTATCTCTCCGGGCCCCAGGGGCAATTTCTTAGCTTAGCCAGGAGTAACCCCTGACATCAAACGGGTGTGGCCCGAAAAACAGAAAAACAAAAAAATATTTAAAAAAATAGGCTGGTGCCTTAAATATTACTGTGAAAGATTTGTAATTCACTTTTATCACAATAAAAATTTAAAAAATAAAGCAAAACTATAAAAAAAATAGGGCTGGGCTGGAGAGAGAGGCTAGCAGGAAAGTTCTTATCTTGCATGTTCCTAACCTGGGTTCCAATTTCAGCACTATGTCTGGGCCCAGAGCCCATCAGGAGTGATTCCTAAGTGCAGAGCAAAGAATAAACCCTGAGCACCACTAGGTGTGTCCTCGAAACCAAAATAAAAAATATCTAAATAATAAATTTAGAATCTAAATAATAAATTGCATATTTTGAGGCATTTTTTTTGTTTTGTTTTGCTTTTGCATCACAATTTGTGCTGCTCAGGGGTTACTCTGTCTCTATGCTCAGAAATGACTCCTGGCCAGCTCAGGGACCCATATGGGATGCTAGGGATTGACCCCGGATTGGCCATGTGCATGGCAAACATCCTACTCACTGTGCTATTGATCTGGCCCCTGGTATATTGTCTCCTTTGGGTTTGGAATACTAACAAAATTGGAAGATATATGAACTGATGGGGCATGAAACATAATACAGGACTTACAGCATTTGCCATGCACACAGCCAACCAAGGTTTGATCCCTGGCATTGGTCCCCAGAGCCATACAAGTTGTACCAGTAATTTCTGAGCACAGAGCCAGGAGTAACCCTGAGCACACTGGATGTGGTCCAAAACCAAAACAAAACAAAGAATATATATGAACTAATAGATACACCTATTTATTTTATTTTGGTTTTTGGACCACTCCCAGTGATGCTCAGTGGCTATGCGCTCAGAAATCGCTCCTGGCTTGGGGGACCACATGGGACGCTGGAGATTGAACTGAGGTCCGTCCTGGGTCAAGTGTGTGCAAGGCAAACACCCTACTGCTACACTACTGCTCCGGCCCCACACTTATTTACGAAAAACTTCTTTTCCTTCCATTTTTAGCACTAATTCCACATAGACCTGCTCTCGTTCAAGTAATTGTAATTGCATGTATAGCCATGACCATTGCTCTGATATGTGGGATCATATTTTCATACATCATATAGTAAGTATATGCTAAATATTTATCACCCTGAAATCAGATATAGCAATTAACCAAGCTATTACTTTACATAATTACAATCCTTTTAATTGGGGCCAGAGAGACAGCATGGAGGTAAGGCGTTTACCTTTCATGCAGAAGGTCATAGGTTTGAATCCCGGCATCCCATATGGTCCCCCGTGCCTGCCAGGAGCAATTTCTGAGCACAGAGCCAGGAAAAACCCCTGAGCACTGCGGGGTGTGACCCAAAAACCACACACACAAAAAATAATCCTTATAATCACAAAATTTCTAGATCACTGTTTTCAGAATGTGGACTGTATACTTTTGTTGTGTATTTTTTTTTCTTTTGGGTCACACCGGCAGCTCTCAGGGGTTACTCCTGGCTCTGTGCGTAGAAATCGCACAGAAATGGCAGGCTTGGGGACCATATGGGATGCCTGGATTCAAACCACCATCCTTCTGCATGCAAGGCAAACGCTTACCTCCATGCTATCTCTCCAGCCCCTACTTTTGTTGTGTAAAGATGTAAATAAAGGGGAGTAAAGGAGGAAGAAAGCTGGCTCTCGCATGCTTTGTTGGCAGGAGGCTCAGCTTTGATTCCCCTGTATGACCTGGTCCCAAAAACACCACCAGGGGAGACCACCCCCTGTCGAGCAACAAGCTTAGAAAAAATAAAGAAAAATCAATAGTACCTTCATTGTTTTAGGTCTTTTTAAAAAAATTTGTTTTTGTTTTTGGGTCACACCTGGCAGTGCTCAGGGGTTACTCCTCGCTCTATGCTCAGAAATCGCCCTGGCAGGCACAGGGGACCATATGGGATGCCAGGATTCGAACCACCATCCTTCTGCATGAAAGGCAAACACCTTACCTCTATGCTATCTCTCCGGCCCCATTTTTAAAAAAATTTATTTCCTGAGCCACACCCAGCAGTGCTCAGGACTTAATGCTGTTTGTTTTGGTTTTTGGGTCACTCTTGGAAATGCTTAGGGGTTCCTCCTGGTTCTGCACTCAGAAATCGCTCCTGGCTTGGGGGACCATACAGGATGCCAGGGACCAAATCAAGGCCCGTGTATGGTTGGCCTCGTGCAAGGTAAATGCCCTCCCACTGTACTATCGCTCTGGCCCCAGGACTCACTACTGAGTGCACTCAGGGATCACTCCTGGCAGACATGGGCCAGGAATAGAACCCGGGATGCCTGTGTGCAAGGCCAGTGCCCTCCCTGCTACACTATCTCTAAGCTCCTGTCTTAGTTTGAAATGTTGGTGTTCAAATCTTAAACTTTTAACATTTTGTTTATCAATAATTTCTGGGCTTTCATTTTTATTTGCAGGCTTTTGGTGGTTTTTGATGAATTACAGATCACACCGCGCAGTTCAGGGAGGCTGTGGCAGTGTAGTGCTCAGGGCTTGCTCCAGTAGTGTGCACAGAAGCCTGTGTAGCTGGAAACACTTGTGTGCTAAGCATGAGCTTCAGCCCTCCAAGCTGCCCAGCCCTGTCCAGTTTCTGGTCAGCCCTCAGTTCTGCCCAGCCTGGGTGCTCCCTTCTTCCTGAGTCCCGGCTCTGCTTCCTGGGATCCCTTTCCTGCACACACTAGCACCTAAGCCCGCCCTGTCTCTGCTTCCCTCCACTCAGCAACACGGATTAGTGCCTGGTCTTCTGTCCTCGAGCCCTCGGGATTATTCAGGGCAGACACGGGTCTCTTAAATTGGCCTGTGTCTTATAAATGACTGATCACATATACCTATACTGTTTTCCAGTCAGCTGGTCCAGTATGAAGAAAAACAACAGCTCCTGGAACTCTCTAAAAACGTGAAACTGGCACCATTAGGAGAGGACGAGGAATCGGGAGACGAGAGCCAGGAGGAGTTCACTTACCTTCTTCCAGAAAATGAGAAGGAAATGGAAAAGTTCATCTATTCAGGTCTGTTAATGCTGGTTCCAAAGTAATGTAAAACCCCCGCTGGTCTTAATGGCTTGATTTTCCTTCTTTACATTTCTGAGCCAAGATGCAGTTCATTAGAGTCCTGATATGGCAAAACAAAATTCTTTAAAAACTGAAGTCCTGGGGTCAGAGTGATAGCACAGGGGTAAGGCATTTGCCTTGTATGAGGCCCATACAGGACGTTCCCCAGTTGAAATCCCAGCATCCCATATAATCCCCTGAGCCTGCGAGGAGTGACTTGTGAGCACAGAGCCAGGAGTAACTCCTGAGCTCCGCCAGGTGTGACCTAAAAACAAACAAAAAACCAAAACATTGAAGTCCTGACACCGGAGAGATAGTACAGTGAGTAGAGCACTTGACTTATGCATGTCTAACCTGGATTAGATTCCCAGCATCCTATATGGTCTCCAGAGTCAACCAAGAATGATTCCTGAGTGCAGAGCCAAGAATAACTCCTGGGGCCAGAGTGATAGCATAGTGATAGGGCATTTGCCTTGCATGCAGCCAACCTGGGACGGACCCAGTTTTGATCCCCACCATCCCATATGGTCCCGAGCCTGCCAGGAGCAACTTCTGAGTACAAAGCCAGGAGTAATCCCTAAGTGTCACCAGGTGTGACCCAAAAACAAACAAAAAAAAGAAAAAGAAAAAAATAGTTACTGCTGAGCAATGCTGGCTGTATGACCAAAAAATCCAAAACAAGAATTTAAGGGGCTGGAGAGATAGCATGGAGGTAGGGCATTTGCCTGGCATGCAGAACGGTGGTTCGAATCCTGACATCCCATTTGGTCCCCAAGCCTGCCAGGATCAATTTCTGAGCATAGAGTCAGGAGTAACCCTAACTGCTGCTGTTGTGACCTAGAAACCCCCCCCCCAAATAAATAAATAAAAAGAACTAAATCAAAATAAAGGAGAGGGAGCCGAGAACAGGAAGAGCCACATGTTATGGCATGAAATTTAGTGGTGGCTCATTCAGTGGAAATCAACTCGGAGTCTCAGCCAGGCCAGTAGAGACTTCTTGTGAAGGGACATATGCTTGGAAGAATGACACAGCTCTTGTGCACTGCACTGAGACGCTTAACAGAGTCTTGGTGAAAAGACAAATGAAAAGAATAATTTAGTTTTGTTTTGGCACCATACCTAGCGATGCTTGGGGATTACTCCTGGTCTGCACCAATCATCACTCTTGGTGGTGCCTGGGAAACCATATGAGAAGCTGGGGATTGAAGCTGGGTTGGCTGCATGCAAGGCAAGAACCTTACCTGCTGTATTATCTCTCTGCCCCACGGGACATAATTTTTTGTTTTGTTTTGGGTCTTTGGATCACACCTGGAGGCACTCGGGTTACTCATGGCTTTGCGCTCATAAATCGCTCCTGGCAGACTTGGGGGACCACATGGGATGCTGGGATTCGAACCGCCACCCATCCTGGATCGGCTGCATGTAAGGCAAATGCCCTAATGCTGTGCTATCTCTCCGGTCTCTCATAGGAAATAATTTTAAAATTACATTTTACCATCCATTATTAATAATAAAATTCATTTTATATATATATACATATATATTTTTGGTTTTTTGGGTCACACCTGGCAGCTTTCAGGGGTTACTCCTGGCTCTATGCTCAGAATCACTCCTGGCAGGCTCGGGGGACCATATGGGATGCCGGGATTCGAACCACCAACCTCCTGCATGCAAGGCAAATGCCTTACCTCCATGCTATCTCTCCCGCCCCGAATTCATTATACTCTTTTAGGTGGCACACTTAGTCATGCTCAGGTATTACTCCTGGCGGTGCTCAGAACGCCATATGGGATGCCAGGGATGGAAAGTGGATTGGTTCTGTGCAAGACAAATACCTTAAGCATTGCTCTATAGCTCCAATCCCAAAATTCTGGGGAGGAAACCCCCCTAACTCTCTGTACCCTTTTTCTTCCTCTTTTCTTTGGTGATGGTGGGAGTATTTGTGCCTATCTTCTGGATATACATTTAGGGATCATTCCTGGAGGTGCCCCAGGGGCATATTTAGGGATGAGGATTGAATTCTGATCAACAACCTGCAAGCTAATTGTCTTTTCTCCTCTATGACCTCCTTCTTTCTCTTTTCTCCATTTATATTTCTTGCTTTTAGTAACTCAGTAACATATGTCCAAATTTTAGTTATTAGATCCAAAAGAAGAAAGTACTTGGAAAAAAAAAGATTGGAGAAAGAGAAAATGAAAGACGTGAAAATATCAGCAGGGAAATCTAAAGCAAGAACCAGGGATCTGTGAAAGCAAGTGAGGGTGATACAGGACGCACTAACCAATGTGGAGCGATGGACAGCGGGCTGAATGACAAATGAAAACCCAGAGAACACTGTCCCTTTAGAACTCTAAAGACATGTGGCCTTACATCACAAATAAATTCCTGTGACACTGCAGCCCTTTCTGCTGAGCTCTCATAGTTCGTTAAATACCACTTATGGGAACATAAAAAAACAGTGTGCAAGATTAATGCATTTTTATAATCTAGCCAGAAATACAACTATGTTGAGAACAATACTTACTAAACACAGCTCATTCAGGTTGGAGAGATGGCACAGGGTGAAGGGGCTGAACTGATTCCACTGCTGAACTTCGTGTTGCCTTGCATGGGCCCCTGACCTGGGAGTTCTTGAAGAAAAGTCTACTGTCCAGCAATTTGAGGAGAACCTTCCCTACATAGGATGTCCACCAGCCCTTGGGGCCATATCCTCACCCTCCAATGTGCATTCCACTCATTTTTCGGTCTTGGCTTCACTCCCAGCTGTGCTTAGGGGACTTGCTTTGAGGGAAGATATAAGTGCACAATGCCTTGGTCAAATGCAGGTAAAGGTGCCGATTCTCAAGACCCTCAAGGTGGCTACCGCTTGAGAAACCCCTTTCCTGTGGGTCCTCACCAACGCTGCCTGCACTCGTTCCCTTTCCCTGTCACCATTTGAGCCTTTCTTGTATACCCTCGCAGGGAGAAAGGGATGGATGAATGTGTCAACGGGTGCTCTCATTCTGGAAAAGATGGAAATACGTCGTGAAAGACAACAGCTTTCAAGGGGAGCAGCCAGGAGCTGTTGCCTTGCACGCAGCCAACCGGGGTCTGATTCTCGGCATCCGATAGCATACCAGGAGTGACCCCCAAGCCACTGCGGGTGTGGCCCAACCACTTATAACCCCCCAAATAGAGAGCGGGATAGGAGGTCTGAGCACGCAGGAGAGTGTGAGGAAGGCCACAGAGAAGAGAGGTGAGGGCGTCACCTTCCCTCAAGGCCGCCAACCACCCCTCGCACTTCGACTGTCCTGACGCGGGAATGATGCAGGGAAGCTCTCAAAGCTCGCACCGTTATGACCGACAAGGACCATTGCCAGAGCTCTTGTTGGCTGAGAGCCCTAGCAGGGTTCTGGGGACCTTGTGTGGTGCCAGGACCAGAGCTCAAATCTCCAACTTACCTCCCACCATCCCAGATCCCAGTGCCACCAGGGGAAGCCCTGGACTGGGGTGGCCCTCGGAGTGCTCTGCACAGCTGTGGCCTGGGAGGCCCCTCCTCTCAGGCCCAAGCACTGAACCATCTGGAAACACCAAGATGCAAGAAGCATGGTGGTAGAATTATTGTGGAACAGAAAATAGTGAGGGCCTCTCAAATGCTCAGGGAGCCAGGGTCACTCCACAGGACTCACCAACTGCACTGGCTGGCCCGATGCTGGCCCAGAGTGCTGAGGGCCACTCAAGCCACCCCAGTGGTGCCAGGTTCTCAAGACCTCAGGAAGGCAAGGCATGCATTCTGGTCCTTTAAGTTAGCTACTTGGCCCTCGTATGGGTGAAAAATGTAAAAGACAACTCCCATAGACCATCTCTTGGCAAAGATATGGAAGAACTAAAGCATCACACTCGGCCTGCAGGTACAATTATGTTTGCTGGCATTTGGCATTTCTTCACGATTATATATGGGGCCAGATCCAGGGGTTGAGGCACTTGCCTGGCACATAGCTAACCATTAATCCCTAGCAACACAGGTGGTCCCATAAGCAGTGCCAGTAGTAATCCCTGAACAGAAACAGGAATAAGCCCTGAGCATAGTCATACATGGCTGAAAGCCACCCAGACAAATTGTATATTTACTCCTATGAGTAAGGTATGGAACAAAAATCAAGATAAAAGAATATACATCTTAGATAGTTTTTATTTGCAATTTGCAACATTTCTGAAAGAAAAATTGATAAACAAATACTGTTACAACCACAGAACCTCTTAGGTATATAAAAAAGAATGAACTACTTCTATAACCACCATTAATTAATCTCAAGCCATATGAGGCAACTTTGGGGAAAAGAGAGAACTCTGTATTATATTAAAAAGAAAAACAAGGGAGTTGGAGCAATAGCACGGAGGGTAGGGTGTTCGCTTTGCACACTGCCAACCTGGGTTCAATATCTGGCATCCCACGTGGTCCTCTGAGCCTGCCAGAGTGATTCCTGAGTGCAGAGCCAGGAATAACTCCTGAGCATCACTGGATATAGCCCAAAACTAAAACAAGCAAAATCAAATCAATGTTTGTTGGAGAGCAGACAAGGGTAGAGAGGAGGTATTACTATAACAAGAGATAAACAATATAGTTTATCATGTGATAGTGATGGTTTTAGGGATTATACAAATGTCAAAATTTAACATCATACTTTTTAAATAGGATTAATTGAGTGCATGTCACTTTGACTGTATTAAAGCTTTTAAAATAAGTTTTAGGATTGGAGGGACAGTGCAATAGGTTCAGAATATGCTCTGCATGAGGCGGCCCTGGTGCCATTCCCACATGGTCCCCCAACACCACAGGGTCTGGCCCTTACAAAAGCAGGAAAGAGTGGGGCTTCTTTCTTTTCTTTTTTTTTTTTTTTGGTTTTTGGGCCACACCCTGTGACGCTCAGGGGTTACTCCTGGCTATGCGCTCAGAAGTTGCTCCTGGCTTCTTGGGGGACCATATGGGACGCTGGGGGATCGAACCGCAGTCCGTCCTAGGCTAGTGCAGGCAAGGCAGGCACCTTACCTCCAGCGCCACCGCCCGGCCCCAAGTGGGGCTTCTTTCAAATGCCTCCTGCAAATGAGAATACACTGACTGACCTTTGCTTCCCTTGACACTTGGTAAGGGTTTCAACGCTGTACATCTTCACAGATATTTCCCAGTGAAATGGCTTTTGCTACAGAGCTGGCCTTTACGTCCATCTGGTAAGGGCCCTGCTATCAAACAGCAGAACAGAAGAATCTTGGGATTTAAGGAGGTTAAGGGGTGCAAAAAGTTCATACTGACAAAGATGGCACCAACATAGGAGTCGCTGGACTGAACAAGCAGTTTTTCTAAGGTGAACTTAATAGTATCCAGTAATAAGGAAAGCATTCTCAAATTTCCAGCAATTCTAAGGCCAATTATCAAGTATGTAATGAGGAGAGTTTTAATTAAAGGGTCTACCACACAATGACCATTACAAAGTCTTAGGGGGTTGGAGTTGTAGGTAGAAGTCTTCCCACATTTGCAACACCAGAGTGTTGCATGTGAACGGTCCTGTGCTTAATGAGACTGGAGTTCTTAGCAAAGGATTTCCCACATTTATTACAATGATATGGCCTTTCTCCACTGTGAACTCTCTGATGCTGAAGGAGTGCTGAGCTTTGGCTAAACGCTTTCCCACATTCCTTGCATTCATAAGGCCTCTCTCCGGTGTGAACACGCCGATGGAGAATGAAATTGGAGTTATCAGCGAAGGATTTCCCACATTCATTGCACTCGTAAGGTCTTTCTCCAGTGTGAACCCGTGTATGTTTGATAAGTCTGGAGTTTTCAGCAAATGATTTCCCACACTCAGAACACTTGTAAGGTCTGGATCCGGTGTGGAGTCTCTGATGCTGACGGAGGGCAGAGCTTTGGTTAAAGGTTTTCCCACATTCACCGCATTCATAAGGCCTCTCCCCGGTATGGATTCTCCGATGTTTGACAAGCGTAGAGTTTTGGCTGAAGGACTTCCCGCATTCCTTGCACTCATACGGTCTTTCCCGTGTGTGAACTATCTGGTGTATGTTGAGATTGGACTTCTGGCTAAAGGATTTTCCGCATTCTCTGCACGAGTACGGTTTCTCTCCAGTGTGCACTTTCCGATGTTCGATAAGTTCAGACTTCCTCCTAAAGGATTTCCCACACTCCCCACATTTAAAAGGTCTTTCTGTACTGTGCACACTCCAGTGTTGAATGAGGTTGGGCTTCTGCCCAAAGGCTTTCCCACAGACCTCACACTTAAAAGGTCTTTCTCCGGTGTGAACCGTCTGGTGGCGAAGGAGGGAAGATCTCTGACAGAAAGTCCTGCCACATTCACTGCACACATAAGGTCTTTCTCCCGTGTGAACTCTCCTGTGTTTAATGAGCCTGGAGTTTTCAGCAAACGACTTCCCACATTCGGTACACGCAAAAGGCCTCGTTCCGGTGTGGATTCTCTGGTGCTGACGGAGGGCAGAGAATCGTGTGAAGGACTTGCCACAGTCCCCGCATTCATAAGGCCTCTCTCCGGTGTGGATTCTGCGGTGCTGTAGGAGAGTTGAGCTCTGACAAAACGCTTTTCCGCATTCATTGCACTCATATGGTCTTTCTTTGGTGTGAACCCTATGATGGACCATGAGGTTAGACTTCCGACTGAAGGATTTCCCACACTCCACACAATCGTAAGGGCGCTCGCCAGTATGCACCCTCTGATGTGTGATCAGGTTGGAGCTTCGGGTGAATGACTTCCCACACTCCTCGCACTCATACGGCCTGTTTCTGGCGTGATCTCTCCGAGCACCCACAAGGGGGGTCTTCGAAAGGAATAGTACGCATCCCTCTGATGAGCACAGTCCTTCTCCAGGATGGGCGCGCTGATGCTTGTTGAGACCAGCACTTGTGCTAAAGGAGCGTCCACATTCATTGCACATGAAGCAATTTTCTCTCAGGAGTCTTTGGAAATAAACAAATGCTTTTTGGCCGCTGAAGGCTTTTGTATATTCTTCCCATTTGTGAAAAAGTTTTTCCTTCAGAAAGGGCACCTCACAATCATTGCCGCCATTTGATCCCATTACATAAGTGGTCTGATCCTGGAGAAATTCAGAGCCATCCGAGGTCTGTGCGACCAACCTGCAATAAAATGGCTTCTCTGACAAATGGTACCCACATTTCTTCACAAATGCAGCCCTGTCCACATCAGTCCTAATGGGCCTCTCAGCACTGCACTGCCTCTGTTGCTGGTGAAGATTCGAGCACATGAACAACTGTTCCTCACACACCCCACAGCTGTGCAGCTGCTGTCTGTGATATGTACTCTGGGGTTCTTCCAAGGGCAAAATGTCTCTCAGTATCATGTCACACAATTCAGAAGGATGGGTTTTCCTAGAAAACAGAGGTGCCTGCAGATTCCTGATAGGTGGAAATCCTTGATCAGGAATGCACTGATCAGAATGAACTGCCTCATCCTCCACTTCCTGACAACACCCTGAAAGCAAGAAGGAATCCTGATTAGCAGCAGACTGCCTGGTAAGAGGCCACCTATACACACATGAATGCCTGAGGGGACCCAAAGAATGAAGTCAGATAATGACCTGCAGGAGGCTGCTGTGTTCACATTGAGAATGGGAATGAAGCTATAATGATGGCGGAGGCCATGTGAGGTGAAGTTTCATGCAGTGTGACAGACAGAAGGTGGGTACTGCTGGTGATCCAAGCAGATTCATGCAGTGGAGATAGGAAACAGGTTCACAACAGCGGCACTGAGGAGGACACTGAGAAAGAGTGAACCTGCCAAATACAGATGACAGTGGCCAGTACTGGAACCCATCTCAATGACCCTATATTTCTACCCAGCTGGCAATGACCGAGGGCTGTGAATCCCGCTCCCTGAGTAAGTGTGAGTATGTGGGGTGTCTCAGATACTGAAGGAAGGCACAACACATTCAGAGCCAACATTAACTAGAACAGCACACCCCATCTTATCGTATCACAGATAAAATGTTAGAGATCATCTGAAGTAGCCTGCAAGAAACACACAGCGAATACTTTAGAGATTAATAAAATAAGTAAAGGGCAGAAGTGAGCTCAGAAAACTGGGAAGAAGGGCCAGAGTAATAGCACAGCAGCAGGGCGTTTGCCTTGCACGTGGCCAACCTGGGATGGACCTGGGTTCAATCTCAGCATCCCATATCTTCCCGCCAGCTTGCCAGGAGTGGTTTCTGAGCACAGAGCCAGAAGTAACCCTTGAATATCACTGGGTGGGCTCCCCACAAAAAAGGGAAAAAACGAAACTGAGAAGATCTGGGAGGCACTTACCCAGGGATGTGATGGTCACAAAGTTCTCCAGCATGACATCACAGTACAGGTGTCTCTGAGCCTCATCGAGCAGGTCCCACTCCTCCCAGGAGAAGTGAACAGCCACATCATCAAAGGTCACATTGCCCAGCTAGGATGGTGATAGAAGAAAACAGTGCAGGAAAGTCATCATGCATCTCCCTCTATGTCAATGCTACAACACTCATCTCCCGAGAGTCTCAACTCAGGCAGCAAATAAAGGCTTGCTGGCAGTGGCGTGTGCACACCCTTACAACTCTGACCACCAGCTACAAGAAGCAGGTAGACAAGGATACTCAGACTGTGGCCCACTGGCAGCTTTAAGCTGCTCCCCATGGCCACCAGACAACATCTCCCTGGTACGACTGTAGTGAAGTCCAATCTGAGTGCTCCTCCGCAGGACAGAGCTTTGATCTGCTGGATCTCTAAGGCCACATCTGGACCACAACAACATGGCTGTTGAATTAATTCAACAATGGTGTTTAAAGGAGACCGACTGATGCCCAAGACTGATTCTGGGTCCCAGCATACAGTGCACACAGTCCAGGCCTTGGAGCTGTCTGCCCTGCCTCACGACACAATAGCACTCATTCCCAGATTCCTCAATGGCACATAAACCGAGCTCACTTACTACTTTAACCTGATACCTAAAGAAACTGCAAAAAGAAAAATAAATTCAAAACAGCAGGAAAAAATAGGCCTGGAAGAATATAGCAGAAGAAACAGGAAGAAATGGAGCAATAGCACAGCGAGTAGAGCACTTGCTTTGCATGCGACTGACTCAGTTTCTTTCCCCGGCATCCTCTATGGCCCCACAATGATTCCTGGGTGTGGAGCTAGGAGTAGCCCCAAACCAAAAATAAATAAGACAAATAAACAGTGAGATGACAAGGATGTAGCTTAGAGAACAGACCTTAACAGGGTGAGGACCTGATTTTGACCCCCAGCATTCAAAAAATAAAGAATGAAAATGAATTTTAAAAAATGCTATAAAACTGGGCCAGGTAGGTGGCGCTGGAGGTAAGGTGTCTGCCTTGCAAGCGCTAGCCAAGGAAGGACCGCGGTTCGATCCCCCGGCGTCCCATATGGTCCCCCCAAGCCAGGGGCGATTTCTGAGCACATAGCCAGGAGTAACCCCTGAGCGTCAAACGGGTGTGGCCCAAAAACCAAAAAAAAAAAAAAATGCTATAAAACTAAGAACTGTTGGGGCCAGAGCAGTGGCTCAAGTGGTAAGGCCTGACATGCGCTAACCTAGGACGGACTGTGGTTAGATCACCCAGAGTCCCATATGGTCCCCCAAGCCAGGAGCGATTTCTGAGTGCATAGCCAGATGTAACCCGAGTGTCACCGAGTGTGGCCCCAAAAACCAACCAACCAACCAACCAACCAACAAAAAACACAAGAACCTCAGAACTGTTGCTTTAGAAAAGCCCATGAAGAAACGAGAGTATTAACAGTGTAGCCAAAGTTCCTAAGATAACTCTGATACCACAGAAACACAAAGAATAATTTGAATACTGTGAACAACAATATGCTAATAAACTCTTGTTTTCTTCCCTCCTGCAGGGACCTGTGCTGGGATTAAAGCATGATCAAAGCTCTCTTAGCTAATTCTAGCCCTGTTCCAACAAATTTGATAATTTAGAACAATTTAGAATGAACTTTAAGATAATTTTATCTATAGGTGCTATGTCTATATTATATACCTGCTTGGGCCAGAGCAGGTTTGATTCCTGGTACCCCATATGGCGCCCCCCGACCATCCTCAAGAGTGATCACTGAGTGAAGGATCAGGAGTAAGCCTGAGCATCACCAAGTATGGCTCAAAAAAAGAAAAAATAAATACAACAAAAGGATTGCACTTGGCTCAGTATGTAAAATGAACTGTGGGGCACCTGCCTTGACTTGACCCATCCGAGTCCAGCTTAATACCCAGCATCACAGAGTCCCCAAACACCTTCAGGGAGGCACAGGAAACCCCTGGCATTGAACTGCCAGCTGGGCTTTATTGTCAGAAGCACCAGGAGGGGTCTCAGCCTCCCGGGCACCACTTAGGGTGCCCCCACAAAAGAAACAGGACAGGTGGCGACCTAAGGACAACTGTTTCAGTTGAGCACAGCAGGATCAAAATCCACTAGTCTGCAGCCTTGGGCACACAGTGCTGGGCTTCAGTCTCCCCGCGACTTGGCAGGCACTCCCCAAGGTAACGCTGTCGATGAATGGCACAGGCGCCCTCAGCCCTCGCCATCCTCTGCCAGGCTGAACCCAGCACCCCAGTCCCCATCAAGTTCGCAGGACCACGAACTTGATCCTGAGTGCTTGTCAAGTCTGAACTCGAGTAGATCCTGGAGTTTCAACTTTTTTGGGGGTCCCACCAGGCAGTGCTCAGGGGTCGCTCCTGGCAGGCTCGGGGGCCCTATGGGATGCGGGGATTCGAACCACCGGCCTTCTGCATGCAAGGCAAACACCTTGCCTCCATGCTAGCTCTCTAGAGGTTCGACTTTTGACTCGGACCCTTCCGGAACCCAAGGTGGGTCCAGCAGCGGCCTCCAGCGCCAAACCTCGGCAGAGATCGCCAGCCCCAGGAGGAAGCCCGGCAGCGCGCCCGGCGAGAGCCGAAGTGACAGTGTTTGCTTAGATGCGTTTGCAGGCCGGAGAGAGGCGTCTGGGTCGGTGCTCGCAACGCCTGCACGCAGCTGCCCGGGTCGACCGGCGCCTCTCCTGGGGACTCGGGCCCGCCTGGGACGCCAGGGCTCGACCCCGGCAAGCTGTCTGAGTGGCCCCGAGCCCGGAGGAGAGGGGGAGGGCAGGAGGCGCCGCGTGGAGGCCGGGCCGGGGCGGAGGGCAGACGCGAACCCGAATCCCCGGGACCCGCCGGGACCCGCCCGAGGCCGTCCGAGCCGCTCGGTCCGTACCTGAGCCGGGGTCCCGGGCGGGGCCGCCGCCATGGGGCGCGAGCGGAGCGGGCCGGGCTCGGAGGCGGGCTCGGGGTTGGGCTCGGGCCCCGGGGCGCCGCTCCTCCGCGGCAGGGCTCAGCTCGCGCCCGCGCGGGGCCGCCGCAGCCTCCTGGAGCGCCGGACGAGGGGAAGCCGCGCGCAGGCAGCCATGACACCCAGCGGCCGGGACGCCGGAAGTCCCGCCCCGACTTCCGGGCGTCGCCACGGAAACGCCTCGGCTGCGAGCGCTCATTGGCTCGGCCAGGGCGGCCCCGCGCGGCGCCTGCTGGGAAGTGGAGTCCCGGCGCCCGGGCCCGAGGGAGGCCTCTCGAGACCCGCTGGCCGGGCCTGGGCGTTGCCTGGCACTCTCGCGTGCAGACGGCCCACCGCCGGGGAAGCTGAGCCGGCGCGACCCCGGAGCTCAGCAAAAGAATCAGTGACTGAGGCCAAGCCCCGAAACAGTCAGGGAAGGGAAAGTGGCCCTCTGAGTGCCGGGGCAGCAGAGGAGATTGCCAGGTATCCAGCCCTGGCTGGGCATGTGCAAGGTCAGCACCCTTCCATCTTACATCCAGCTGTGCAGAAAATAGCTGAGAAGCTAGAGAAATACTCAAGGGCGCTTATTTTCTGACTACAGCTTCAATTTTACAAGACAGATATCCATTTATGTATGCATTTATGCATCTACAGCCTTCCGAGGTCTGCTGCATCCTGATGGTCCGCATGCCTCCTCTCTATAAAGTGATTTTGTACCAATTATGATACTTTTTATTTATTTATTTATTTATTTATTTATTTATTTTGGCTTTGGGGTCCCACCCGGCTGCACTGAGGAGTTACTCCTGGCAGGCTCAGGGGACCTTATGGGATGGCGGGATTCAAACCACTGACCTTCTGCATGCGAGGCAAATGCCTTACCTCCATGCTATCTCGCCGGCCCCGATACTTTTTATTTTTGGGGTCACTCCTAGCAGTGCTCAGGGTTTACTCCTGGCTCTCTGCTCCCGGCAGGCATGGGGGACCATATGGGATGCCCAACCACTGCCTGTCCTGAATGGGCTCCGTGCAAGGCAAACGCTCCACCGCTGTGCTAGCTCTCAGGCCCCAAATTTCTTTTCCAATTATGATATTTTTGTTTGGGGACTGCACCTAACAGTGTTCAGGGCTTATTGCTGGCTGTGTTTAGGGAGCATCAAACACAATCTGGGGATTCAAACCAGGATTGGCTACATGCAAAGAAAACACCCTTGTACTCTCTAGTTCCCAATTTAAACGACTTATATTAATTATAAAGTCCTAGAGTTATGGTGAGGCCTCTCTTGGCTCAGCGTGGTGTCTACAGCCCCTATGGCTGGTGGGTCTGTAGTAGCAGGATAACAATGAAGAAATGATTTCACAGACAATCAGTTGAAATTTCAGGAGAATTCCAGCTTTATTACAAGGCCCTAACTGCCAGATGGCACATGATTTCTAAGCTAAGCAGCCTCTTTCCTGCTCCTCTGCTTGCATCCTATGCTCTCTCCCTCCCTTCCCAAGGCAACCCCTATCTATTCTTAACAGCAGCCCCGCCCTGAATGGGTGGGACTGACTACCCAGGTGGGATAGGTAGGAAGTTAGGGGAGGGATAACAGATGACTATTACAGCCAGTGAGCCCATTGGTGAAATATGGACATCAGGACACAGGACTCTACTAACCAGAGGAAGATGATGCCATTGATAGTGTTGGAATACTTTATTATTATTATTATTATTATTAATATTAATATTATTAATATTATTTAGTTTGGGGTCACAACTGGTAGTCTTCAGGGGTTATTACTGGCTCAGCATTCAGAAATTACTCCTAGCCAGCTTGGGGGACTATATAGAATGCCGGGGATCAAACCTGGAAAACACCTTAAGTGCTGTGTATATCGCTCCAGCCCCTGAAATACTTTCTTGTGAAAATTCATGACAGTCCTTTCTTCAGAGTCACCTCTGAGACCCCAAAACATGCAGCATTCAGACTTTAAGTGAGGCCCATAGGAGCCAGAGCTACAGTCACAGTAGGTAGTGTCAAGTGGCTGACCCAGGTTTGATCCCCAACATCCTTATATGGCCCCCTGAGCACCTCCAAGGGATTCCTAAACATTGTCCAGTGCAGCCCAAAAACCAAAAAAGAAAAAAAATGAGGCCTATAAAATTTTAGTCTGGGGCCCAGAGAGATAGCACAGCGTTGTTTGCCTTGCAAGCAGCCGATCCAGGACCTAAGGTGGTTGGTTCGAATCCCGGTGTCCCATATGGTCCCCCGTGCCTGCCAGGAGCGATTTCTGAGCAGACAGCCAGGAGTAATGCCTGAGCACCACTGGGTGTGGCCCAAAAACCAAAAACCAAAAAAAAAAAAAAAAATTCCAGTCTGACCTAGGACCCTATCTAATAATTTCCTATTCTGGGGCTGGTGCAATAGTGCAAGCGGAAGGGCATTTGCCTCGCATGCACTGACCTAGGACGGACTGCGGTTTGATCCCCCGCCGTCCCATATTGTCCCCCAAGCCAGGAGCTATTTCTGAGCACATAGCCAGGAGTAGCCCCTGAGTGTCACCAGGTGTAGCCCAAAAACCAAATAATAAGAATAAGAATAAGAATAATTTCCTATTCTGCAGCAATACAAATGTAACCAAATAATGTCAGATTATTTTTTGATCTCATATCTTTTGTTATTTTGTCTTTGGTCACAGCAGATGGAGTTCAGAGCTATTCCTGTTGGTGCCCAGAGATTGCACTAAGGTCCCCCCTGTGTGCAAAGCAGATGCTCAGCTCTTTGAGATCTCTTGGGACATCACTCTGAACTCTCTGGAGGTTTTACAGAGTTTTACACTGTAAATTCTAATAATGTAAGTTGGAATTAGTGCGATAAGATTTCCCACATTCATTGCAGACATAAGGCCTTTCGCTTGTGTGAACTCTAATGACAAATGAGTTGGGAGCTAGTGGTAAATCATTTGCCGCCTTCACTACACTCATATGGCCTTTCTCCTCTGTGAATTCTGATGACACACAACACTGGAGATCTATAATAAATAGTTTTGGTATTTGCTGCATTCATGTTTCCTATTAGGGATCTTCTGGTGCTTTAGAGGTGATATTTTTGGCTAAGGCTTTTCTCTAGTGTGGATTCTGATGACTAAGAAGTTGGGAATTTGAGGTAAAAGATTTCCCACATTCAGGATACTCATAGGTCTATTTTCTTTATGAACTCTCTGATGTAAAAGAAGGCTAAAGTAGAAGAAAAAGGTTTCTGCATTCACTACACTCAAAAGATCTTTCTCCTGTGTGAGCGTCTTTGATGGTAGTGAAGGCTATAATTAGAAGTGAACGATTTCCCAAGTCACTGGCACTGAAAAGGCCTTTGCCCAGCGTGAGCTCCTATGGTGATACTGAAGGCTGGAATTAGAGGTGAAAGACTTCCCTACACTGACCACACACATAGGGCTTTTCTCCCAGGTGAGCTCTCAGGTGTTGAATCAACATTGATCTTCTGTTGAAAGATTTCTCCCACTCACTACATGAATAAATTTAGTCTTTCTCCAGTATGAATTTTCTGCTGTTAACTGAGCAATTCCAGTAATGAAGGACTTACCATACTCACTGCACACCTGAGGCCTGTCTCCTGTGTGAACTGTCTGATGGTACTGGAAGTTGGAACTAAAGGAAAAGGATTTCCCACATACAATACTCTCAGATAGGGCCGGAGCGGTGGCGCAAGGGTAAAGGCGTCTGCCTTGCCCGCGCTAGCTTAGGACAAATAATGGTTCGATCCCCTGGCATCCCATATGGTCCCCTAAGCCAGGAGTAACCCCTGAGCATTACCCAGTGTGGCCCAGAAACCAAAAAACAAACAAACAGGGCCTGGAGAAATAGCACAGCGGCGTTTGCCTTGCAAGCAGCCGACCCAGGACCAAACGTGGTTGGTTCGAATCCCGGTGTCCCATATGGTCCCCCGTGCCTGCCAGACAGCCAGGAGTAATGCCTGAGCACCGCTGGGTGTGGCCCAAAAACCAAAAAACAAACAAACAATAAAAACCAAAAAAAAAAAAAAAAAAAAAAAAAAAAAACCTCTCCTACAGCCTTTCTTCTATTTGGACTCTCTGATAACTTAGGTTGTAATACAGGTAAAAGTCTTCCCACATTCACACTGATAAAGCCTGCCTCTAATCTTAACCACCCTCAGATATGAGTTTGGGGCTGTGGGCAAGAGGTTCTGTACACTCACTGCACTTAGGTCTGTTTTCTCCACTGTGCCAGGCTGTGGATAACAGTGCAGGTGTCTGGTCTAGGCATTTCCCACATTTGCTGCCCTTACATTGCCTTTTTTTTTTTTTTTGTTTTGGGCCACACCCAGCGGTGCTCAGGCATTACTTCTGGCTGTCTGCTCAGAAATAGCTCCTGGCAGGCACGGGGGACACCGGGATTCGAACCAACCACCTTTGGTCCTGGATCGGCTGCTTGCAAGGCAAACGCCACTGTGCTATCTCTCCGGGCCCCTACACTGCCTTTTCTCAGTGTGAATTCCTCCCTGTTCAATGAGGGCTCAGCTTGACAGAAAGGATTTGCCTCCTCTACCATACATTTTGAGTCTTTTTCCAGTGTGGACTTCTATTTTTTTGGTTTTGGGGTCACATCCACAGTGCTCAGGTGTTACTTCTGGCTCTATACTCAGAAATCGCTCCTGGGATGCCAGAGAGATAGATAGCATGGAGGTAAGGCATTTGCTTTGCATGCAGAAGGATGGTGGTTCGAATCCCAACATCCCATATAGTCCCCCAAGCCTGGTAGGAGTGATTTCTGAGGGTAAAGCCAGGAGTAACCCCTGAGGGTAGCCATGTGTGACCCAAAAACAAACAAAGAAATCACTCCTGGGGCTGGAGCAATAGCACAGCAGTAGGGCATTTGCCTTGCATGAGGCAGATCCAGGACAGACCTGGTTCGATCCCCACGTCCCATAGTCAGGGAGCAATGTCTGAGCACATAGCTAGGAGTAAAGCCTGAGTGTCACTGGGTGTGGCCCCCCAAAAACAAAAACCACAAAAACAAAACTATATATATATATACACATATATATGTATATGTATATGTATATATATATATATATATATATATATATATATATATCAGGAAAGGTCATACAGTGGTGCTAGAAAAGACCAATGACATAAGGAGTTCACCTGCCTCACCACAGTGGAAATACCATGCCTTGGTGCTTACTGTTCCATTCTCAACTCCAAAAGCAGGGAAGAAGCCATGTAAGTCATGGGCCTGGTCTCATCCCTTTTAGGTCATAGATGTCCCAGGATGTCTTATAGATAGGGACTCTGGCCCCTGCTTCCACACTGTCTCCACAGAACTAGGAGCAGCAGAGGGCATTTGTCCATCTGCCCACATTGTTCATTTCAAAGACAATACTTTTCTCACTCGTGTGCTTGGATTCCACATCTGCACCAGCTGATACCGTGCCAACCTACAACATGGGCATTTCCCTGGTCTGACCAGTACTTGGCATACGGAAGCCAGGCTTTGACAAAAACTTGGTGGAACCTCAGACATCTACTGGATCCCATTGCTAAGAGCAAGCCTGTTCAGCCCCTCAAATCCATCCCAGTTGGGCAGTAGAGGAGGGAGATTGGGATTTTGGTGATGTAAATGTTATACTGGTGAAGGAGGGTATCCTTTTTATGACTGAAACCCAACTACAATCATGTTTGTAATCAAGGTGCTTAAATAATTTACGTGTGCCAAATTACAATTTATTTTTCATAGTTAACTGCATCTTAACTTTCTACTTCTGAACGTATTGAATACTTTATTATGCTATTATTTGATATAGTTTTGTAGTGTTTTGATTAAAATTATTTTTGGAGAATAAAATAAAAATTGAGGGCCCGGAGAGATAGCACAGCGGCGTTTGCCTTGCAAGCAGCCGATCCAGGACCAAAGGTGGTTGGTTCGAATCCCGGTGTCCCATATGGTCCCCTGTGCCTGCCAGGAGCTGTTTCTGAGCAAACAGCCAGGAGTAACCCATGAGCACCTCGGGTGTGGCCCAAAAACAAAAACAAAAACAAAAAAAAAACAAAAAAAAATAAAAATTGAATAAGCTTGAAAGATAGAAAATTAAGGTTCAAGGAGAACAAAAAGAATAACTGATGCTGTCTCCAGCTTATAGTCAGAAATAAAGATGTTTGCATGTTATCACTATAGTGAAATTCTATTTTCCTCTTCTCTGATTGTTTCTCCAATATTATTTTATCTGAATGAGGTTTCCATAATATTGCTTGCAAGAATGTCTTTGTTGATTTTTTTTGTTTGTTTTTTTTTTTGGTTTTTGGGCCACACCCGGCGGTGCTCAGGGGTTACTCCTGGCTGTCTGCTCAGAAATAGCTCCTGGCAGGCACGGGGGACCATATGGGACACCGGGATTCGAACCAACCACCTTTGGTCCTGGATCGGCTGCTTGCAAGGCAAACACCGCTGTGCTATCTCTCCGGGCCCGTCTTTGTTGATTTTTATAAAATGTATGGAATAATTTAAATAATAAAAGAAAATTTGAGTTTCTAGAAAAATAAAAAATCCATCCCAGTCTGTCTCTTCTCCGGGACTCAGTCTTGGCCATGAGCACTACACGTGCATTTCCCAGGCCCATCATCAACTCCATGCTGCCCCTGGTTCCTTCCATGGCTCTATCACAGTAGTTGCCAAGCTAAGGAAGGCGACCTCCAGCCTGTGTCAACTCCGACTCCCTGCCAGGCTCGGGTGGGTACAGACAGGCCGCCTCTCTCTGACTGGGCCTTGGCAAGCCACGAAACACCTCGCTTAAGAGGTCAGCACAGCGTCTCCCCTGCTCCATATTCTGGTCACCTGCTGTCCAGCCCTCGAGCCACCGAAGAGGGGCCCCCTCCTGCTCGTTCTAGGCGGCTCGAGGACCGGACTGGGGGGCCCCAAGTCTGCTGCTTTGACAGCGTCACAAGAGTGGGGCCTCCACCGTCCAGTCAGTCTCCATCGGGGGCCCGAGCTCCGTGTCCTCTTGGGGCGGTTTCCATTCAGTCGCGGCTGCTCCTCGGGCTTGGGCCACCCTCACTGTAGCCCGGGGACCCTGGGGTGCAGGATCCGGGTCCTTGGGGCCCCCCAAGCACAGCTGCGATCAGAGGAAGGCCGAGTCCGCCACATCCCCACTGCCCCGCTGCCCTGTCACAGAGCCACGTTCCCCTTGTTTTATTTGGGGGGAGGTTCCGGTTACTCGCTGCCATGCTGGGGGTCGAACTTCGGCCTCTCCGGAGACCACTTCTGCGATCCCCGTGCCCCGCTCGGGTGCCTGGGGACCCACGACCTGAGGCTCCTCCGACAGACTGGGTGAGCTGTCACCTGGAGAAGCCGCAAAGGCCGCCTCGGGAAGGGGCCGGAAGTCCCGCCCCTCTTGTCAAAAGCTGACCGCTCATTGGTTGAGATGGACGCGGTGCATGCCGGGTGATGTAGTTCCCCGAGGTTCGGGTTCCCTTCTGCCCCAGGCTGGCTTACCACCCCCTCACGCATTCTGACCAAACTGGGAAATGGGAATTTTCTAGGGATTTGAATCGCTGCTCCGTTGTTGGTGTCCTCAAATGTATTCCTATTGCATAGTCATTCCGCTGGAAAGATTTCCTCAAGATCCTTCATATATTTGTATCTAAACCGTTGTGGTAGGTTTTTGTGAGTTTCTGTGTAAGAAGATCTGAACAGTAGAGAAGATCTCTTACAGGACAAATGTGGATGATGGAACCCTGAGTTAAGGAGGCAGCTAGGTGCTCTCAGTGAGCAAATCAAATGAATGGTTTTAAATCTGTTGAGATCTCTGTACCCCACCACCAGAGTCAGCTCACTATCTGCTCTTGTACCTTGCTTTTATTCCTTGCCTGGCTCAATTGCTTGCTGAGGGGCCACAGCACTAGTCCATTGGGAAAGGCGCTTGCTTGCCTTGCATGAGGCCAACCTGGGTTCTTCCCCCACCAGTATCCCATATGGTACTTTAGCACCACCAGGAGTCATTTCTGAGCACTGCTGGATATGAAACTAAAACATCCAAGCAAGCAAAAGAATTTTTGGCTGTGCAGTGTGTAATCCTATATCTCATCTAACAACAACTGTTATTGCTTTGAACCAGACCTTGCTTTGCCCAGGGCTTACTCCTGGCTTTGAGTGCTCACTCTTTATCAGTTGTATTATTCCTCTTGTCCTATCAACCCATCTTTGGGTACTCATTTTACAGTTTGTTTCTTCCTCTGGTGTTAAAATGACATAATTCAAGCCACCTGTGATTCTAAAATGAACATATTTCAAACAATCTGATGCTAAAATTAGCACGATATTTCTAACTACCTCTGATTCTAAAAAGGGCCTCATAGTTAAAGATATCTGATTCTGTAAGAGTACTCTATGTCATTTTGTCTCCAAGTCTGAAAGAGCATACCTCATGCATGATATTTCATATTCATTTCATTGTTTCAGTTTGATTTGTTTTTATTTTGGGTCACACCTGCAATGCTCAGGTATTATTTGTGGCTCCATGTTTCATAATTACTCTTAGCAGTGCTTGGAGACCAAATGGGATGCTGGGGATCAAACCCAGGTTGCCCTTTTATAAGACATGTCTGATGCATTATACTGTCAGTTTGGACTCTATTTTGTTGTTTTTATGTCTGATTTAACTTTTTTATTGGTTTGGGCCATACTTAGCTTCGTTCAGGGAACTCTATGATGTGATGGCTTGCTTCAGATAGAAACAAGGCCTATCATACACAAATCATGTTTGAACTTTAAACTATCTCTCATACCTTGATATTATGATTTATAGTAAGAATACTTACTTAGGGGGGACCGGAGAGATAGCATGGAGGTAAGGCGTTTGCCTTTCATGCAGAAGGTTGGTGGTTTGAATCCCGGCATCCCATATGGTTCCCCGAGCCTGCCAGGATTGATTTTTGAGCGTAGAGCCAGGAGTAAACCCTGAGCGCTGCCGGGTGTGACCCAAAAACCAAAAAACAACAAAAACAAAAAAAACTTAAGGGATGGAATAATAGTACTGTGAATAGGGAAGTTGCTTCTAAGCAGCTGACCCAAGTTCAATTCATCTCACCAAATGTGGTCCCCTCAGCCTGCCAGGAGTGATCCCTGAGCACAAAATCAGGACTCAGCCCGAGCAGCACTGGGCATGACCTTCTCCAAAATAATAAATAATATTTATCTCGAACTTAGAGATAAGAGAAAGTTTACGAGCCTTGCTTTACGAGGCTGAAGCAATAGACAGTGGGAAGGGCGTTTGTACTTGGCCAATTGGGGTTCAATCCTCGGCATCATATATGGTCCCGAGCCTGCCAGAAGGGGTGATTTCTGAGCTTAGAGTCAGGAGTAACCCCTGAGCGCTGCCAGATGTGGTCCAAAAAACCAAGGGAAAAAGAAAAGCCTTGCCTTGAATGCAGTGGAATTTTCTTGATCCTCCTCAGCCTGAGTAGGCCAGAAAGTCAGGTATAAATAAACTCCAAGTAGTTCCTGATGTCACACATACAAAAAAAGGAGTATTTATTTGTTATTTGTTTCACTATCGATCACCAACTCAGCATAGAGTCACGAAAAGCTTTAGAAATTGCTAGGTCCAGCTCACGAAAGAAAACAAACAAAAGAAATTGCTAGGTAGGGGCTGGAGAGATAGCATGGAGGTGAGGCGTTTGCCTTGCATGTAGAAGGTTGGTGGTTCGAATCCTGACATCCCATACGGTCACCCGAGCCTGCCAGGGGCGATTTCTGAGCGTAGAGCCGGGAGGAACCCCTGAGCGCTGCCGGGTGGGACCCCAAAACAAAAGCAACAAAAATTGACTGCTAGGCAGGGGCCGGAACAATGGTGCAGCGGCAGGGCGTTTGTTGCACGCGGCCGTCCCAAAGCTTGGTTTCCATCCCCGAGTCCCGCAGGGTCCCCCAAGCCAGGAGCGATGTCTGAGCACGTAGCTGGGAGTAACCCCTGAGTGTCACCAGGTGTGACACTCCCAAAACCCAACTCCCCCCAAAATAGAAAGAACTTGCTAGGTAAAAAAAGAAAGCAACGCCGTGCCAACTCACGACAAAGTCCTGCAACTAACTCATCCGCCCTGAAACTGACACATTCCGGAGCCAGCACTGCCGCTGCTTCTCCGTGCCGGGCCCTCCCTCGGGACTACATTTCCCAGAGGCCGAGCGCTGGACTCCCTGGGACTACATTTCCCAGAAGGCAGCGCGCGGGTCCAGCGCACTTCCGGCCTGGCTTCAACCGGGCTCTTCTGCGCCTGCGCGGGGGTCGGGACTTCCGGCCGCCGCTCGCCGCCATCTCGCCCGGCCCGGGCTCCGAGCGGCGTGTGGGGCCGGCCGTGACAGGGCTGCGGGGCCGCCGAGAAGGCGGTCAGTGTCCTCCGCGAGCCCGACTGGAGGCCAGCCATGCCGCCCGGGGCTTCGGGCCGCCCTCGGGGCCGGCGTCCGGCGGCGGCGGCGGCTCCGCGCGCAGCCCCGCGTCAGGCCCGGGTGGACGCGCCGCGGGCCGCGTCCGAGGTGAATGACGGCTGGCGGGGGCGCGGGGGGCCGGGGCGGGGCGGGGCGCGGCCCGGTTCGAGCCCGGGGCGCCTCGGGGTCCCCGAGCCTGCACGTCCGCAGGGGACCTCAACCGTGAGTGGGTACAGAGTGAATGAATACGAACGGGAAGGCTTCGCACTCTCCCGTCTTTTTATGCATCGATCTGTCTTTGGCTTTTGGGGTCACCCCGCCGTGCTCAGGGGCTCCTCCTGGCTCTGCTCTCAGGGATCGCCCCGGCAGGCTGGGGGACCGACCCTAGGGGCTGTCAGGGTTCCAACCACCGTCCTTCTGCATGCAAGGCAATGCCCTCCCTCCGCGCTTTCTCTCTCCGGCCCCAACCGTCTTCTTTTCTTAGTTGCTTTTGGGCCGCACTCAGAGGTGCTCGGGGTTGCTCCTCACCTTCTGGGGCACCCTGTGAGATGGCAGGGATCAAACCCTGCCGGTGACATGCAATGCAAATGTCCTACCCTCCGAGCTATCGCTCTGGTTCCTTCCCCCTTTCTTTTGGGTGGGGGTCCCCTTATTTAGGCACTCACCTTTTGAGGGGTCTCCAGCCTACGAGTCATTTCTTTTACTTTCAGGAATGGAAGGAGTGGGTGAAGGGAGTCGGTGGACGTTGTGTTGGCCTCACCCTGCTATAGTCTGAGGCTATGCTCGGCTCTGTCTTAAGGGTGGCCCTTACTTACATTATGGGGGATTGCATGTAGGACCCAGGATTCAAAACCCAGTTGGTCCTATGCAAGACAATACCTTACTACTTGTATTCCCCATCTGACCCCTTTAAACACTTTGGTTTGTTTCTGGACTTTTTCTTTCCTTTCTTTTTTGGGGGAACCTGTGGTTCTCAGGGTTTACTCCAGGTGCTGTGCTCAGGGCCCACTCTGACGGTAGACTGACCTTATGGGATGCTAGGAACTGCACGGTGGTCGGCTGCATGCAAGGCAAGCACCATACCTGCTGTATTATCTTTGGCCCAGAGATCTAACTCATTCTAGATTTAAAAAATATTTAGTTATGTTTTGGGGGGCACACCCAGTGATGGTCTGGGGTTACTCCTGTTCAGCACTGGGGAATTACTCCTGGCCATGCTTGGGGCACCAGGTGGAATGTCTAGGATCAAATCTGGGCTGACTGTGTGCAAGGCAGTTATCCTACTTGAAGATTTAAATTTCTAGTTTTCGATTGATAAGAGATAGATCTGGGTCAGATGTTTGTGAGTCACTGTGCCTCGCTATTGACCTTCAAGACTAGGAAACTGGAAAGAAGAGCATTATGTCTGCTGATAGAAAGGGAAGAGGGCCTTGGGTTAGAGAGATATTACAGTAGATAGTGTGTTTGCTGTGAATGTAGACAACTTGGGTTCTATCTCCAGAACCCCATGATATCCCAAGCACCTGTAGGAGTCATTCCTGAGAGCAGAGTCCAAAGACCAAAACAAACAAACATAAAACAGAAGTGGAAGAGGTGTAGCCATCTGCAATTCAGTGTTTCAGTCATTAATATTGAAATAGAATAAGATACCTTTGAGGCCTTCAGAGCAGTGTTTGGCCATTTCCTCCAAATCATAATTGTGAGAGTACTATTGGGATGCTTCTAGATGTTGCAGAAGCACAGTCTACCAGTGAAGAGCAAGTGTGAGAACACAATTGCCTATCGGAGTACGATCCAGGAGGTCCCAACAAAATGGAGTGAGGCCCTTTCTGTCAGCCCCAGAACTGTGTTTGTCCTCCACCCTTGCTCATTGTTTCTGGGAACTGCAAACAGTGAATAATGGCACACTGAGGAAGGCCATGGCATCAGTGGCACTAGGATCTGTCATTCCTCAGAGGTCTGGAGGAGGATAAACTTACAGCAAATATGGCAGGGTGGATTGTGTGTGCTTCCTGAGAGCATGCTCATGATTTCATTTGTACCCACAGGACAGTGTATCCTTTGAGGACGTTGCTGTCTCCTTCTCCTGGGAGGAATGGAGACTCCTTAAAGAGAATCAAAGACAGTTGTACATCGATGTGATGCTGGAGAACTTTGCACTCATCTCCTCACTTGGTAAGATTTAATTTTTAATTGAGTTACTGTGATAGAGTTAACAGTTGTTGGGTTGAATTTCAGTCATACAATGTCCCAACACCAGTGTACGTTTTCTGCTACTAGTGTCCTGCTTCCCTCTTTTTTTTTTTCTGGTTTTTGGGCCACACCCGGCGATGCTCAGGGGTTACTCCTGGCTGTCTACTCAGAAATAGCTCCTGGCAGGCACGGGGGACCATATGGGACACCGGGATTCGAACCAACCACCTTTGGTCCTGGATCGGCTGCTTGCAAGGCAAACGCCGCTGTGCTATCTCTCCGGGCCCCTGCTTCCCTCTTGATCCAGCCTGCCTGTGGCAGGCACTTTTTCCTTTCATTCCTTTTTTCTCCCTTTATTACTTTTAGACACTGGTTTGCAATACTTTTACTGAAACAATATCTTGCTCTTTTACTCCTTTCAACACCTATTGTCAATATTGATCCTTTCCGCCTCTCATTGTCTTAGTTGTACCTATCCCCTTTGTGGCAAGGCAAGTTTTCTCCCAACCCTCCTTTCTGATGTCTTTGGGGATCAATCTCTTACTGTGATTTGTTGTTGGTGCTTCTTTTTTGGGGGGAACACCAAGCGGCGCTTGGGGGTTTCCTGGCTCTGTGCTCAGAAATCACTCCTGGCTCGGAGGATCATATGGGATGCTGGGGATCGAACCCACATTCGTCCTGGGTAGTAGTGCCCTACTGCTGTACTACCACTCAGGCCCCTGTTCTTGTTTTTGGTGGGGCCACACCTGGCAGTGTTCGGGGTTACTCCTGAATTAGATCTGCAGTCAGCAATCACTTCTGGTGGTGCTTGGGGGGGTGGGGTGGTGGTAGTGGTGGAAGTATATGGGATGCTGGGGATCAAACCTGGATTGGACACGTAAGAGTACCCATTGTACTATTGCTCTAGCTAGTTTTTTTGTTGTTGTTGTGTTGTTTTGGGCCACACCTGGTGACGCTCAGGGGTTACTCCTGCTATGTGCTCAGAAATCGCTCCTGGTCAGAGAGATAGCATGGAGGTAGGGAGTTTGCCTTGCACGCAGGACAGTGGATCAAATCCCGTGTGGTCCCCCAGCCTGCCAGGAGTGATTTCTGAGCGTAGAGCCAGGAGTAACCCCTAAGCAATGCTGGGTGTGGCCCAAAAACAAACGAAAAAAAGATTCAAACACCACTAAAGGAAAGATAAATAAATGAGACTACATTAAAATAAAAAGATTCTGAACCATAAAACTAAAATAAAGAGATTCTGAATTTCTGAGGTACTTGGTTTTCTGGACCTTATTGAATGCTTTCTCTGCATCTATTGATATGATCATATGATTTTTTGCTTGCTTTTCGTTTATATGCTGTATTTTGTTGATTGATTTACGGATGTTAGACCATTCATGCATTCTTGGATGAAACCTACTTGGTTGTGGTAAATGACCTCCTTGATGAGGCATTGGCTCTTATTTGCCAGGATTTTGTTGAGGATCTTTGCATCTGTGTTCATCAGGAATATTGGTCTGTAATTTTCTTTTTTGGCAGCATCTCTGATTTTGGTGTCAAGGTGATATTAGCTTCATAAAATCTATTTGGAAGTGTTCCTGTTTCTTCAGTTTTATGAAAGAGCCTGAAAAAGATTGGTAGTAGTCCTCTTGAAAGGTTAGAAAGAATTCATTAGTGAACCCATCTGGGCCTGGGCTTTTGTTTTTGGGAAGACTTTTGATTACCATTTTAATTTCCTCAATAGTGATGGGGCTATTTAGATATGCTAAGGTACTTGACTTTCTGAGGAACATTTTGACAACCTCCCCTGTGATGTCAGCGTTCCTTGCAGCTCTTTTCTGAAATGCTTGCTTCTCCAGTTCTGTGTGTTTGTTGTTTTTTTGGGCCATACCCAGCAGTGCTCAGGGCTTACTCCTGGGTCTGTGCTCAGAAATTGCTTCTGGTAGGCTTAGGGGGACCATATGGGATACCAAGAATCGAACCCACGTCCATTCTAGGTTGGCCGCATGCAAGGTGAATCCCTGCCATTGTGCTATCCTCTGGCTGGCCTCCTCTTCTATAGTTTTTAGTGGTACTTTGTATTGCTAGAGCTGGTTTACTTACATAGTCCTTTATTTTCTTCTCCACCCTCAATTCTTTTTTGGGGGGGGAGGGAGGAGTCTCACCCGGCAGCACTCAGAGGCTCAGGGCTCTGCACTCAGAAATCGCCCTTGGCAGGCTCAGGGCACCATATGGGATGTGTAATCATTTAGACAGAGATTGATGTCAGCAATGATCTATCATGCCATCTTTTTCTGAATTACTGTACCCAGATCTAATTATTTCTTTTGTTTGTTTGATTTTTTGGGCCACGCCCAGTGACGCTCACTATCCACTCAAATCGCTCCTGGCTTGGGGGACCTTATGGGATGCCGGGGATCAAACTGAGGTCCGTCCCTGACCAGCCATGTGAAGGCAAATGCCATACCGCTGTGCTATCGCTCTGGCCCTAGGTTACTTCTGTAACACTGGTTTTAATTACCTATAACAAATATAGAATTTGTAATAGTCATTTACATACCTGAAATTTGGAACATCATAAAGAGGGGCCGAAGTGATGACACAGCGGTTAGGGTACGTATCTTGTGCATGGCCAGCCCAGATGCCGATCCCTAGCATCCCATATGGTCCCTTGAGGCCGCCTGGAGTGACTGCTGAGTGTAGAGCCAAAAGTAAGTACCTTTGGGTGTGGCCCCCAAACCAACCAAAACTAAAAAGGTAGCATGTATTTGAGAAAAGAAGCGATAGTTCAGGGCTGAGATGCTGGCCTTGTTTGTGACCTTTCAGATTTGATCATCACCACCCCACGTTGTACTGAGTCCCATGAAGAGTGAGTAACTCTTGAATTTTATTTAGGAAGTGAAGTTGTGGGGGTATGAGCAGTTCCTTGTGTGACTCAAAGAAAAGGATTGTATAACAAAATTTCAAAAATGATTATGAACAGGGTTTAAGTAAAGGTCACCTTTTTTTTATTTGTTTGTTTTTTGGGCCACACCTTGTGATGCTCAGGGGTTATTCCTGGCTATGAGATCAGAAATCTTCCCTGGCTTTTGGGGGACCATATGGGATGCTGGGGGATCGCACCGCAGTTGCTCCTAGGTTAGCTGCATGTAAGGCAAACATCCTACCACTTGTGCCACTGCCCCAGCCAAGGTTACAAAATTTTAACTTAATCTAACGTTTGCAAGATTATCCATTTCTTTTGTTCAGAGGTTCATGCCTAATGGTCCTCCACACTTACTTTTGCTTCTTTGTTCAGGGGTCACTCCTGACATGGTTAGAAGACCATATGCAATGTTAGTGATTAAATGCAGGTGGCCATGTACAAAACAAATGCCATAGTCAAGTACTATCACTATAGCTCCTTTTAATTTAGTATAAAAAATAATAAAATGGGCCCGGAGAGATAGCACAGCGGCGTTTGCCTTGCAAGCAGCCGATCCAGGACCAAAGGTGGTTGGTTCGAATCCCGGTGTCCCATATGGTCCCCCGTGCCTGCTAGGAGCTATTTCTTTCTTTTTTTTTTTTTTTATGTGGTTTTTGGGTCACACCCGGCAGTGCTCAGGGGTTATTCCTGGCTCTAGGCTCAGAAATTGCTCCTGGCAGGCACGGGGGACCATATGGGGCGCCGGGATTCAAACCGATGACCTCCTGCATGAAAGGCAAACGCCTTACCTCCATGTTATCTCTCCGGCCCCCGCCAGGAGCTATTTCTGAGCAGACAGCCAGGAGTAACCCCTGAGCACCGCCAGGTGTGGCCCAAAAACCAAAACCAAAAACAAACAAACAAATAATAATAATAATAATAAAATGTCAAATGGTCCTGAGTCAGAGATAGTAGTTAATGCATTTGCATTGAATATGGCTGACATTATTTCAATCCTGCTGCATATGTTTATTAATAGCTGTGATCTCTGGACATAGTGCTGCATGTGTTTATTAGCAGTGGTTTCTGGGCATAGAACTCAAGTATCAGCTTGATTTAAGCAGTGTTTATTTACTCTTTTTTTTCTTAATGTCTTCAGGCTGCAGCTGTGGAGAAGAGCATGCAGAGATCCCCTTTGAACAGACTGTTTTTGAAAGCCGGTCAGAGGCCAGGGTTTCCTGGCCTGCCTCATCTTCCCAGAAGACCCATTCCTGTGAGTTGTACAGTCCTGTATTGAAACATATTTTGTTTCTGGCTGAACAGCAGGGCAGTCATTCCAGTCAGAAGTTGTTCAGTAATGGAATATGTGTAGAAAGATTTCATTTCACTTCAAAGCAGCAGCAACTGGAGCAGCAGCTGGGAGAGAACCCTTTCCGAAGCAGTGTAGTAGACGCAGCCTCACTTGACACGAGTGACAATGCTCATCTGGGAGGAGAACCTTTTTCTTTGGAGGAATGTGGGAGTGATTATCCGGCCATTGTAGGACATCTCCAACAACAGAACTCATTGACTGGGGATAGTACAAAGGAAAGCATCCAATGTATGACATTACAGAGCAAAATTTCTGACACTGTGAAAGAATGCAAGAAATCCTTTGATCCCAAACATACATCGGTTTCGGATCAGAATGGACAAGAGTGTTTTATGTGCAGTGTATGTGGGAAAACATTCAGATACAAATCCTCATTTATTGTACACCAGAGGCTGCATAATGGAAAGAAGCTTTATACTTGTGAATGTGGTAAATCTTTTAAGCGAAGTTCAACCCTTGTTAGACATCAACTCATTCATGCTGGGGAAAGGCCATACAAGTGTAGCAAGTGTGGGAAGTCTCTATGCCAAAAGTCTGCACTTGTTTATCTGCAAAGATGCCACAACGAAGAAAACAGCTATGTTTGCAGTGAATGTGCAAGATATTTTAACTACAGTTCAGTGTTTGTTCACCATAGGAAATTTCAGACTGGAGAAAAGCCTTACAGGTGTAGTGACTGTGGAAAATCTTTTACTTCTCTTTCTGCCCTCGGTTATCATCAGAGATCTCACACAGGAGAAAGGCCTTATGAGTGTGCAGAATGTGGGAAATCCTTTATTTCCAAGCCTGACCTTCGTTACCATCAGAGGGTTCATTCCGGAGAAAGACCCTTCGAGTGCAATGTTTGTGGAAAATCTTTTATCACTCGTACTGCTCTCCGTTATCATCACAGAGTTCACACTGGAGAAAGGCCTTATGCGTGTACTCAGTGTGGGAAGTCCTTTACCCGAAGAAACAACCTGATTATACACCTTAGAGTTCACTCAGGAGAACGGCCTTTTGAGTGTAATGTATGTGGGAAATCTTTTACCTTCAGCTCCAGCCTGCGCTATCATCACAGGATCCACACTGGGGAGAAGCCTTACGAGTGTACCGATTGTGGGAAATCGTTTAACAATCGGTGGACACTCATTCGACACCGGAGGATTCACACCGGGGAAAAGCCGTATGTGTGCAGTAAGTGCGGGAAATCTTTTACGTGTAGCTCCACCCTGCAGTATCATCAAAGAGGCCACCTTGGAGAGAGGCCTTATGAGTGCAGTGAATGTGGTAGGTCCTTTACCACTAGTTCTGCTCTCCGTTATCATCAGAGTGTCCACTCAGGAGAAAGACCTTATAAGTGCACCGAATGTGGGAAGTCTTTTATATCTAGGTCTGACCTTCGTTATCACCAGAAAGTTCATTCTGGAGAAAGACCTTACGAGTGCAATGAATGTGGAAAGTCCTTTATTCGAAGAAATAACCTCACTTTACATCAGAGAGTTCACACAGGGGAAAGGCCGTACAAGTGTAACGAATGTGGGAAATCTTTCAATAATAAGTGGACACTCATTCAGCACCAGAGGGTTCACACGGGAGAAAAGCCTTATGTTTGCAATGAGTGTGGGAAATCTTTTACATGTAGTTCCACCCTCTGTTATCACCAGAGAGTGCATGCAGGGAAGCGACCGTACGAGTGCAGTGAATGTGGGAAGTCCTTCACATCTAGTTCCACTCTTCGTTATCATCAGAGGGCGCACACAGGAGAAAGGCCGTACAAGTGCCATGAATGTGGGAAGACGTTCACTTTCAGCGCCAGCCTCCGTTACCATCACAGAGTTCACACTGGAGAAAGGCCGTACGAGTGCAATGAATGTGGAAAGACTTTTAAAGATAAATCCCAATTCAATAAACACCAGAGAGGCCACACTGGTGAGAGACCTTATGAGTGTAGCGAATGTGGAAAGACCTTTATCCACAAATCTTCCCTCTCCATACACCAGAAGATTCACAATAGAGACAGGTCTTACGAATGCAGAGCATGTGGGAAATCTTTTACCTCTCTCTCTGGCCTTGGTTATCATCAGAGAGTCCACAAAGGAGAAAAGCCTTATGTGTGCGGTGAATGCGGGAAATCCTTTACTAATAGCTCGATTCTGATTCGACACCAGAGAGTTCACACAGGAGAAAGGCCGTATGTCTGCAGTCAGTGTGGGAAATCCTTTACCAGTAGTGCCACCCTTTCTTATCATCAGAGAGTTCACGCAGGAAAAAGGCCTTATGAGTGCACTGAGTGTGGGAAATCTTTTACGTCGAGTTCTACTCTCCGCTACCATCAGAGAGTTCACTCCGGAGATCGCCCTTACGAGTGCACTGAATGTGGAAAGTCTTTTATCACTAGCTCAAAACTACGTTATCATCAAAGAATTCACACTGGAGAAAGGCCTTATGAGTGCAATGAATGTGGAAAGTCTTTTAGAGATAGTTCGCAATTCAGTCAGCATCGAAGAGGTCACACCGGAGTGAGACCTTTTGAATGCACTGAATGTGGAAAGTTTTATATGCGCAAATCTACCCTCTCTCAACACCAGAGAGTTCACGCCAGAGAAAGAACTTAGATGTGACATGCATGTGCAGTTGTTTATTGTGATAACTCTGGAGGAAACTCTTGAGAAGCATCTGTCTGAAATGAATTTTATATATCTGAACACAATCAATGGCCATTCTCCACAAGTTTCAAGTAAGTGAGAAGCCTGTACATCCAATTATACTTCCTAGGGCTCTTTACAGAGTATAATACACCACTTTTTTGTGTGGCAAAAGCCATTTTACAGTTGCTCTGGCAGATCCCCACTTTGTCATCTTCCAATTCTCTGAAGTATTGGAACAAATTAACTCGAACCCTTAGGACATCAGTTTTCCCTCTGCATGACTAAGCAGGCACGAACCTGAATCATGTTACTGCAGACAATATGACTCAAGCTGACAACTCCACAGAATGAAAGCTTTTTCCAGGGACACTCGGGTTTGGGTTTTTGTTTTTGTTTTTTTGGCCATGCCTGGCAGTGCTAAGGAGTCACTTCTGGAGGTGCTCGGGGAACCAGGTGGAATACGGGGACTCAAACACAGTCAACCACATGTAAGGCAAGCACCTTATCTGCTGTACAATTGCTCAGACTCTGGACATGGGTATTCATATGTCGCATTTGTTTGTACAGTGCTAGGCCTCACGATTTACATTCTCTTTAATCTTGAGTGTTCTGTTTTACTATGTGGGTAATTTATAAACATCTAGCCTCAATGTATGAAGGAATGAATAACTCTAGGTTTCTCTGCCTAAGGTGGGAGTGTGATGGCAGAAAATGACTTGCTAGCTGTGAACAAATGTGCTTCGTTGCTCAGAACTTCCTCGACTAGATTGAACAGTGCTCTGCTACTGCCCGTTTTGGGGGTAGTTCAGTGATAAAAGGAAGGAAGAACTTTTAAATGTTTCTGAGAAATTTACGATTTCCCCCCTAGTTTTCCAAGAAGTGGTCATTGTCTCTCAGTACTGGGTCCCAAGTCCACATTTAATCTCCAGAATAACTTTATCACTGGTGCAGAATCTCTGAGGGGAAGCAGTGGACATTCGGTTCCCCTGATGGGACACAGACAGGGTTGGCATGTGCTCAAGCCTTGGATGCCTGACTCCTAATCTTTCTAGCTGGAAGCATTGTCAGAAAACAGTATCCACCAATATAGCTTTGTGTGTAGGTACTTGCTGCTCAGTGATCTTCACCTCAAGGCCATTACTACATGGGCAGGACTAGAAAAGGCCTAGAGGGAATCTATAGTCCTTACAAGTTTATGACCCAGATTTCGTAACACTGATGCGATATCAGTGTGTGAAAGTACATGGTAAAGACAATATTTGGTTGTCAGATTTGTTAAATAACCCAACAGCTTTTTTAGAAAGTATGATTTACATATAATAGGATACATAATTATAATTTGTGTATAATATTTTATAATTTTTTTTGGTAATACTGGTTATCCAATCCAAGGCCTCACACGTGCAAGGCAAGTTCTCTACCAAAGAGCTACATTATTAGATCATAGACAGCATTTGATCAGTTTTGACGTTACAGTATGAACCGGAATTCAGAGTTGGGGAAGATGCCACATGCCTTGCATGTTCTTTCTCGGGTTTGAATTCCAGGCACAAGATAGGGTTTCAGGAAAATCCCCTGAACACCAACCAGGTGTGACCCCCAAACTCAGAATAAATTAAAAGCCTTGATTTAGTCCTTATAACGAATGACAGCATCTATCCAGATCTGTTTATAGTATGTTCTTGCTCAGCCATCTAATCCATAAAGTCTTCGGTTAACTTTTACGTTTTCTGTAATTCATGATTGGAATCAGTTCCTTCTTATGTAATAAATTGGAATTTATCAGTTATAATTAGCTCTTGCTGTGAGGCCTCATGTTGGTGCTGGGGTACTCCTGGTCCGTATTTGGTCACTCTTGGCAATGGTTACCATAACGTGCTGGTGATCAAATTCCTGCCTTCCAGATACAAAGAATGGACAAAAGTCCTGGGATGGCCTCCCTAGCCAGTAGCTGTGTTTTTAATGGAGCTTAGCAGTAATCCTACTTTGAGTATGTACCATCTTTAATTTATCCATTCACTTTTTCTTTTGGTTTTTGGTTCATTTTAAATTTTGAGCTTTTTTTAGTTTTTTGAGGGGTTTACGCCTGGCTGTGCTCAGGGCTTACTCCTTACTCTGCTCAGGGATCACTCCTGGCAGGCTTGGAAGACTTGATGGGGTTCTGGAGATTGAACCAGGTCGGCTGCATGCAAGGCAAGTGCCCTATCTTTATACTAGATGTGATGAAGATAAAATTTTGGGCCGGGCGGTGGCGCTAAAGGTAAGGTGCCTGCCTTGCCTGCGCTAGCCTTGGACGGACCGCGGTTCGATCCCCCGGTGTACCATATGGTCCCCCAAGCCAGGAGCAACTTCTGAGCACATAGCCAGGAGTAACCCCTGAGCGTTACCGGGTGTGGCTCAAAAAAACAAAAAACAAACAAACAAGATAAAATTTTGAGTATTTTAAATAAAGTAGGTACGAACATCTTTGAATATTTTATCTACATAACATTTTTTATTTTGTCCATTTTTTTGGTCTGCATAAATGTTTATCTTTTTTGTCATAATGTAGGACATCTGAGTCACAAGATAGCTCAGTGTTTAATATTTGAAGAACACAATAATGATCTAAAGTGACTATATTGTTTGCTTTTACCAATTAAAATAATGTTTCTTTTCTTTTCTTTTTTTTTTTTTTGGAGCCAGTCAAATTGAGCAGTGGAGGGGATATCTACCAACTTTTGTGATACTAATGTTAATAAGTTCTGATAAACCACGGCCATCAGACCAGCCTAAAATAGTGTTTCAAATTTTTGTTTTTCAAAGTAGAAGAGAAAGAAAAAGGAACTCTTAACTCACCCCAAGAGGGGATAATTCAATAATACAATTAGACAGTGTTTGATTCCTCAGTATTCCACGGAATACTTGCTTTGGTCAATCATTTTCATTTTGACTTAAAAGAATTTTTTTTTAAATAATTTTTTTTTAAGTAGTATCACTTGTTTATTTGTTTTTTTGGGCCACAGCCACCCAGTGGTGCTCAGGTTTCAAGAATTGCTTCTGGTAGGGTTGGGGACCATTGGACGCATGCAAGGCAAGTGCCTTAACCATTGTATTATCTCTTTAGCCCCAGTATCACCCGTTTTAACCGCATTTCTTGTAGAGTTTCAAGGCCATTTTTATTTTGGAGCTATGTTACATTAGGTTGAAATACAGGGAAATTGTAAAATTTCTACTCAGAAAATATCTGGGCATTTGCTGACACAGAGATGAGAATTGTATTTACTTTGATTGCGGGAGGCTCAAGTATAGTGACAAAACGAAGTACTGCCTTTACTCTTAATTTATACTTCTCTGTATTTTGTAATTTAATTATGTTTTTAAAATTTGTTTTGAATATTCTAGTTTTGATTTGATAGACTTCTATGTAAATCAGTGTATTGTGAAATTTTACGCTATCCATGTATGTATAATGTTACATATGCTTTTTAAATTTTTATTGTATTTTATTATTTAATATTAATACAGTAGTGTTGAGTTTTATGGTTTTGATGAACAGTTACTGAACCTTCCCGACACCAAAGTGCCCCAGTCCCTCCGTATCACTCCCATATGCACTTTTAGTTTACCTCTTCCTCCCTTTCCCAGCCTTACTATTTCCTCTGAATCACTTAACTTGATAATAAAGACTAAACAAAAATTATAGTTGGTGAGATATCACAAAAAGTAGGGTGTGTCTTTTTTTTGGGGGGGGGCACACTCGACGGTGCTCTGGGGTTACTCCTGTACTCAGGAATTACTCGTAGGAGCTGTAGTGATAGCACAGCATTAGGGCATTTGCCTTGCATGCAGCAGACTTAGGATGGACCCAGGTTGGATCCCTTGTATCCCTTATGGTCTCCTGAGTCTGTTGAGTCTGTCAGAAGTGACTTCTGAGCATTACCTGGTCTGGCCCCAAAACCAAAAAAAAAAAAAAAAAAGAATAATTACTTTTGTTTGTTTATTCTTTTTGGGTCACACCCGGCAGCACTCAGGGGTTCCTCCTGGCTCTATGCTCAGAAATCGCTCCTGGCAGGCTCGGGGATCATATGGGATGCCTGGATTCGAACCACTGTCCTTCTGCATGCAAGGCAAACACACCCTACCGCTGTGCTATCTCTCCGGCCCCTCCATGTGGAATTTTTGTTTGATTTTGGTTTGGGGGGGGCACATTTACTCATGTTCAGAAGCTAACTCAGTGCTTGGGGTTCACTTCTCAGGACCCTAAAGATCATACAGTATAGTTTTTGGTCATGTGGATGGTGTTCATGGTTCCTGGTCATGTGTAGGGTCCATGTGTAGCTTGTGTGCTTTCCAGGCCATTGAGCCATCTCTCTGGCCCTCAGGAAAAAAGTTGTTTATTCCAGGGCTGGAGCAATAGCACAGCGGTAGGGCGTTTGCCTTGCATGTGGCCAACCTAGGACAAATGGTGGTTCAAATCCTGGCATCCCATATGGTCTCCCGAGCCTGCCAGGGGCGAGTTCTGAGTGCAGACCCAGGAGTAACCCCTAAGTACTGCCGGGTGTGACCTCCTCCCAAAGTTGTTTATTCTGTGCTATGAAACTTTTCTTGGAGGGGCCACATCCAGCAGTGCTCAGGGCGCTTCTGGCTTTGCGTTCAAGGGTAGTCGTGGCAAGGCAGACTAAATCCTGTTGAGCTACATACAAGGCAAATGTGGGGATGTACTGTTGTATTATTCCAGTCTCTAAGAAATCCTTATTAATTATCTTCATAATTTTTGCAAAATTATATTGTTTGTTATAGGAGCAGATAGAGTGTTAAATCAAACCCAGGAAACCCCTGTTCAATGTAAGCTGTACTATCAAGTTAGCCCAATTTCTGAAAAATTTAAAGAAAATGACTTACTAGTTTTATTTAAAATAATTATTTTAAGTAATTTTAAAATAATTCTCAACTATTGGAGAAGGAAATAAAATTTAAAAGTACTGGGGCCAGAGAGATAGCATGGAGGTAGGGCGTTTGCATGCAGAAGGATGACGATTCGAATCCCGGCATCCCATATGGTTCCCCGAGCCTGCCAGGAGCGATGTCTGAGCAGAGACCCCGGAGTAACCCCTGAGTGCTCCGGGTGTGACACAAAAACTAAAAACCAAAAAAAAAAAAAAAAAAAAAAAAGTACACTTATGGAATTAGAGAGAGATACCAGGCAAATTACTTGTCTTGCATGCTGCCTAGCTGCTTTTGATCTTTGGCACCACTTGAGTGATACCTGACCGTAGAGCCAGGGGTGAATCTGAAAACACCTAAGGATGGCCCCAAAGTTAGTCAGAGTTTGAGTGCAGAGATACAAGGGTAACTAACCATTGAATAGATTTCAGATTGGGACTGAGTTAGTGTAGGAGTTAAATGCACGTGCCTTGCAGCAGACATGGGTTAAATTTTAGTACTGGGAATGGAATCCTTCACCAATGGGAGTGATGCAACCTGAGCACTGCTGGGTGTTGGCTTAAAATTCAAATGAAAATACATCTTTTGTGCCCAATCCTGTGTTGTTGTTTTTTGGTCACACCCGGCAGCACTCGAGGGTTACTCCTGGCTCTATGCTCAGAAATTGCCCCTAGCAGACATGGAGGACCATATGGGATGCCGGGATTCAAACCACCGTCCTTCTGCATGCAAGGCAAAATGCTTTACCTCCATGCTATCGCTCCAGCCCCAATCAATCCTGTGTTTTCTAAACTGGGCTACATATTGCTGACTTGGCTCCAGAAATTATCCAAGACTCACTCAAAAAAGTTTTTTTTCAACACTCACCTCCCCCCCTTTTTGTGGGTTTTTTTTTGGGTCACACCTGGCAGCGCTCATGGGTTACTCTTGGCTCTACGCTCAAATCGCTCGGCTCGGGGAACCATATGGGATGCTGGGATTCGAACCATCATCCTTCTGTATGCAAGGCAAATGCCTTACCTCCATACTATCTCTCTGGCTCCTAGGTCAAGTCTTAATATTTCATCTGTCCCCTCAGAGAGGCTCAGGAGACTGTATGATGCTGGGGATTGAACCTGGCATCCTGCATTAAAAGAAAGTGCTCCAAATTCTTTGAACCAGCTTCCTAGGAGCTCAAGAAATTGTTTCTGATAGTGCTTGGGGGACTATTTGGGTTGCCAGGGATTGACTTCTGGTTGGCTGCCTCAGTGCAAGTGCCATCCTTGCTATACTATTTCTTTGGGGATATTGTTTTGTTTTGGTTTGGTTTGGTTTTTGGGCCACACCCAGTGGTGCTCAGGGGTTACTCCTGGCTATCTGCTCAGAAAAGCTCCTGCCAGGCACGGGGACCATATGGGATGCCGGGAATCGAACCAACCATCTTAGGTCCTGGATCAGCTGCTGCTGTGCTATCTTTGCGGCCCCTGGGGCTACTTTTTAAATAAAATTTTTTCCTGGTATAGTTTGGATTACACCTGTTGTTTCTCAGGATTATTCCTGGCTCTGTGCTTGCAGATTGCTGAAGTAACTGGTCTCCTAATTAGGATGTCTTCTGTGTATGTGTTTCTCCCACCTGGTCAGAAAGAACCACTAAATTGGCCCCCTATCCCTGTCTGTTCTTTACCTCTGGGGGTGGTCCTACTCTGCCCAATAAAGACCACAGATCAGAGAGAATTCCACAGCTTGTTCCACAAATTTGCCTATCTTCCAGCTCGCTCTGCTTGTAGCTCACTTGTGGTGCAGGTTCTTGAACCCGTTTCATCCCTCTAACCTGGTGTGGATTATTTCCTGTGTTGTCATGACTTCCAGACTCTCATTCCCCAATCCTTTTCCCCTCCCATTGTGGTGTGAGGATTTTTCTATGTGTAAGACAATTCCTCTGTCCAAGGTATGTTTTCTTTTCTTTTTTTTTTGGGTTTTGGGTCACACCCAGCAGTGCTCAGGGGTTCCTCCTGGCTCTACACTCAGAAATTGCTCCTGGCAGGCTCGGGAGACCATACAGGATGCCGGTATTTGAACCATTGTTCTTCTGCATGCAAAGCAAATGCACTACCTCCATGCTCTCTCTCTGGCCCCTAAGGTATGTTTTCTAATGCAAACTGTGGTAAAATGAAGCAGGACTTAGGGATTATATCTTCATTTTTTTCCTTAGCATGTTGGGAGTTGAGGATCCCCTTAGGTTGGAATCGCTGTTTGTAGGAATACTATTCACCGGAGGTAACAGGAAAACACAGAATAGAGCATTAGGTGGGCCAGGGATGTGGCTCAGTGTAGAGTGACTGCCTTGAATGAGATCAAGGGATCAAACTTCAATGTCTTTCTCCCTCCCCCCGCCAAGTGAGCAACTATTTAGACACAGGTTTTGAGGTCATGGACAGGATTCAGGACAGTGGCATCTAAATTGTCATGACTGGGCTTGAGCCCAGTGGTGAATGAGCTGTTAGCTATATATAGGAAAAGTAATTTTCTGGTTAATGTGGTAAAACTATTAGGGTGCATGAAGTAGGGGAACTTAGGGAACTAGCACTGTGTCTTAGTTCCATGGGTAAGGATGAAGGATTTAAATAATCATGAAAGGGGACATATAAAGTGCTAAGGCACTTTCCTTACATGCAGGTGACTTGGTTTTGGTCCCTGGCACCACAAATAGGTCCCCTGAACCCTTCCAAGAGATATCCCTGAGCATAGAGCCAGGAGTAAGCCCAAATCAGCATTGATGGCAAAACTCCAGAAAACACAAAGCCATCAACCATGAAGAGTGCTGTTCAGGGGTGGGTAGCGGGCAGCCAGGATTACTGATAGTAGAGATGAATGCAGAGATTTAGCATCGAAGGCACCATAGTACTGAGGGTTGAGTTGATTCTTCACTACCACCTAGGGATTTCACTAAAATACTGTGATAAGGGCTGGGGCAATGGTACAACGGGTAGGGTATTTACGTTGCATGTGGCTGACCTGGGTTCGATCCCCAGCATATGGTCTCCCTTGCCTGTCAGAAGTAACCCAGTACCGCTGGGTGTGGCCCCCAAAACAAAGCAAAACAAAAAAAGTGATGACTGGGTTGAGGCCCAGTGTGGTTTATTCAGCCTGGAATCTTTTTTTTTTTTTTTTGGTTTTGGGTCACACCCAGCATCGCTCAGGAGTCACTCCTTGCCCTAGGCTCAGAAATCGCTCTTGGCAGACTCGGGGAACCACACGGGACGCCGGGATTTGAACCACTGACCTTCAGCATGTGAGGCAAACACCCTACCTCCATGCTATCTCTCCGGCCCCTCAGCCTGGAATCTTATCTCATTACCTGCATGAGTTGAGAGGCCAAGCGTAGTGGCCTCAGGTTAGGTAAAAGTGGAAGGCTGTGACTGCGGATGGGACGCGAAATGCTGTACAAGTGCAAATAGTTCATGAGTATTCCCGATTTGTCCTTGTAGCTGCCTGAAGTAAGGAAAGCATTCCGGGGACTCGGTTAGGAATTGAACCCTGGTGGACTGTGTAAGACAAGCACCCTCCTGCCTATTCTCTGACTGCTCTTCACTTGTGTGGAGGCTGCCCCTTTCTGCAGGGTAGGTGATGGCCCGCTATGTTACCAATAACTGCTGCCCACTCCCATGAAGGCCTTCATTCTCTGGGGCTAGGTGGTCCCTCTATGTGATCAGTACCTGCTATCTACCTCATTTGAGGCCATTCCTCTTTGGAGGGTGGCAGTGCTCATCTGCGTGATCAGTAAACTGCTGTCCATCTCTTGTGCAGGGTAAATATCCTGTGCTTGACCAGTCCTGCAGCTCCCAAGATGGGAATTGTACCCATCACCCATGGGATGGTGAGAATACCAACAATGGCGGCCGGAGAGATCACACACGGCCAACATGTGATGGACTCGGGTTCGATTCCTGACATTCCATACAGTCCCCAGAGCCTGCCTGGAGTGATTTCTGAGCACATAGCCAGAAGTAACTGCCGGATGTGCCTCCCCCACAAAAAGAAAAAGAAAATACCAATGCTGTGTGGGTCAGGGATCTTCCTGAGTGGTGGAATCATGGTGATCACAGACAGGCCTGTGGCTCTGGGATTCACTGTCCAAAATCAAGCATACTTGAAAAATAGTAGGGCTGGGGCCAGAGAGATAGCATGGAGGTAGGGCATTTGCCTTGTATGCAGAAGGACAGTGGTTCGAATCCCAGCATCCCATGTGGTCCCCCAAACCTGCCAGGAGCGATTTCTTAGCATAGAGCCAGGAGGAACCCCTAAGCGATGCCGGGTGTGACCCAAAAATAAAAACAAACAAAACAAAAACACCTCTTCTATAGGGGCCAGAGAGATAGCATGAAGGTAGGGCGTTTGCCTTGTATGCAGGACAGTGGTTCGAATCCCAGCATCCCATATGGTCCCCCAAGCCTGCCAGGAGCGACTTCTGAGTGTAGAGCCAGGAGGAACCCCTGAGTGCTGCTGGGTGTGACCCCCCAAAAAAGAAAAATAGTAGGGCTGGGACCAGAGAGATTGCACAGCCGTAAGGTGTTTGCCTGTACGTGGCCAACCTGGGATGGACCCGAATTCAGTGCCTGCCAGTAGTGACTTATGAGTACAGAGCCAGGGATTTACGCTGCTGGGTGTGGCCCCCCAAAAAACGATAGGGGGGGAGGAGAGGGGAAGAAAAAATAGATGCGCTGATACAAGGGCCCTGGAACTGAGTTTCCTTTTTTGTTGTTTTTGTTGCTGTTTGTTTGTTGACTTTCTTGATGTTAGCCTTGCCAGTAAAATTTTCTGGCATGATGCTGCGTTGGGCTCACATGTAGCATCTGCTAGTTTAACAATACTGCCTGATGATGGCTGGGTCATGAGAAACAGTGACCATGAACAAATGGTAGGAGGTAGGTGTGCACAGGAGGGATGGCTAGTGAATTGTCTGTGAGAGGCTTTAGTAGTTCATCCGTTCCATCTCGTCAGGGTACTGTAACCTTTGAAGATGCAGCTGTGCTCTTCACTCAGTAGGAATGGGATCTATCTGCTTGCTGAAACTCAGAGATGCCTGTTCCACGAGGTAATGCTGGAGAACGTGGACGGATAGCAGCTTTGGGTGAGGCCCGGAGTTAGCCTGTCTTTTCTCTTTTCCCCAGGAGCCCATGTATCATCAGATCCGGACCATGGATCTGCCTCCTTGCTTGGGTCCGGGGTGGGTGTTGTGGCTGGTTGCGCTGAGGTATCTGCTTGTTCTTCCCCTCTGAGCAGCCCCACAGGAGCTTTCCAGTAAGTTTGTAGTGCTGAGTCAGGGTCGGTGTCTGACATTGAAACTGACGGACACTAACTACCTTACTTGCTGCCTCCTTTGTCGGGATGAAGTGTCCTCCAGGTTTTGCTCTCCTCTGTTTCTGTTGTTTTGGGGAAACAAACACAGTGCATGGGCTACTCTTGGCTGTGCTTAGTCAGGAAACCATTGGTATTAGGGATGACCCAGGGCTCTCGAATACAAGGTATGCACTAAACCCTTTGAGCCATTTCTCTGGCCTCCTCCTTTCTCCTTTTTTTTACATTTAATTTATGTATTTGTTTTTAGGGCCACATCCAGTGGCAAACGGGTTACTCCTGGCTCTGCACTCAGAAATCACTCTTGGCAGGCTCGAGGACCAGGAACCAAGGTCAGACCTGGATCAGCTGCTTGCAAGGCAAACGCCCTACAGCTGTGCTATCTCTCCGGCCCCTACTTTTCTTTCTTTTTCAAATTTATTTGATTATTTGGACTATACCTGTTGGTGTCCAGGGGTTACTCCTGGCTCTGTGCAGTCTCAGGGGACCATATGGGATGCCAGGAACTAAACCCGGATTCATCCCAGGTTGGCTGTGCAAGGCAAATGCCCTGTGATTTGCTATCTCTCTTGCCCCTGCTTTCTCCTTATTAGTGTCATTTCCCCATATTTACATTGATATGGTGAACATCCTAAGCCTCCCCCTCCATTTAAAAATTTTTTGATGGGGCTGACACTCGCCCATGATGATGGGGCCAGGGGCAATTCTTGGCCTGCCGGACCAGAGGGTCACAGTGAGAGCAAGAGGAATTGCTTGAGCCTTGCATGGACCACATTCAGTAGTATTTGGGTCCTCAAGGCTACAACTCTGTAATGCCGATGGGATGCACTGTAACAGGGATCAAATGAGGGTTGACTGCATGCAAGGTTTGTTTTACCCCTATACTGTCATTCTGGTCCCAAAATCCTCTTCTGAAATAATCTGTAATACTTAATTTTCTGTCAGAATCATTGTTCTGGGTTCTACTGTTTTTTTTTTTCATTTTGGGGCCACACCTGTAGATGCTTAGGTCTCTGTAGTCAGGAGTTACTCCTGGCAGCACTTGGGGACCATATGAGTTGCTGGGGATTGAACCTGAGTTGACCATAAGCAAGGCAAGTTTCCTGTAAGGTAGTTTTTTTTTTTAATTAAACACATTTTATTTCCAAGCTTTTAAAAGATTACAGACACAATATGTCCATTAAAGGTGTCCCAAATTAAAGGCACATCATCAAACACTTCTGTCACCAAGAATGCATTTACAGAGTTTGATCCCTGGCCATCCCATATGGTCCCACCAGCCAGGAGCAATTTCTGAGCGCAGAGCCAGGAGTAAACCCTGAGCACAGCAGGGTGTGGTTCAAAAAACAAAAACAAAAGAATGCATTTATTTCGTAACATATTCATTTTACTTTGATTTTAATAATTTGCAATGTTCCTTAAGTCATATTTTAAACATTTTTAAAAAATATTTTAAAAAGATTTTTATTTTTTTTTTTTTTTTTTTTTTTTTTTTATAATTTTTTATTATGAATTATGACAACAAAAGATGCAAAGAAAGAGGATAAGGTAAAGTTACAGTGGAAGGACAATCACCCATAACATAATTATCAGAAGAAGTCCCGTTGCTGATATCTTAACTTTGAATTTTCACCAAAGAAAGTTAAGATAAATAAAACAGAATCCATGTGCAATTACTTTTTCCCTCAAGTCCCCAGATTGTAGCACATTATAATATTTCTTAACAGCACACAAGGCAATCTAAAGCCATCAAACTCACGTAACTCCTTAAACATTAGAGGCATAGTATTTTTTACATTTCCATGTACATGCATATTAGCTTAAGTTAACCTCAAATTTTAAGTGGGTGTGTTTTAAGGATTAGAGTCAAAGGAGCACAGTAAAAACGGTGTTAGAGTGGCAATTGTTGTTTGCATAGGCCCACCAAAATATGAGAGGCATGGAAAGGAATAGCCTTGGCCTAAATACAAAGAGATCCTACCCCTGAAGTTTCCTGGCATAAGACCAGCTCTAGGCCTCAGGAAAGTTATCGTTCGCTCCAAGACATTGTCCGTAGTGCCAACACACTTATCACACAGTCTCTGTTGTTGGTCTCATGTTTCTGTATTAAAGATTCTGGAATCTGCATGTCCTACATTGAAGTCATGATGTGGAGTGCCTTCTCGTTTCACCTCACCATGAAAGGGGAATGCAGGAAGCCCTGTCCTGTAAGCAGGTTGTTGTTGTTAAATCTTCTCAGTGTTAAGGGAAGTCTCTTTTGAGCAGGACGATGTCTGAGCAGTGGTAGGGTCTTCCGTGGTAGAGGATTGCTTCCAGGTGATGTTATAGACAAACCTCACCATAAAGGGGCAATACAGCAAGCCCTGTCCAGTAAACAGGTCATTGTTCTTGTTGTCTTCTCAGTGTTAAGGGATGTCTCTTTTGAGTAGATAGATGTCTGAGCAGCTGTAGGGTCGTCCCTGGTACAGGAATGCCTCCGGGTGATGTTATATACAACCTTGGATGTTTTGTAAATGTCTTCTGTAGATCAAGAGGTAAATGGAGAATGCCCATTCTTCTGAGGCCTGTGCCAGGTCTTTATGTCAATGTTCAGGGTGTAAGGTCTCATTGCACTACAAGATTTGTGAGTTCCCATTTCTATTAGATAAGAACTTATTGGTATGTATAGTATTTTCCTATGTTATTGTGCCTACGCAAACAAGATATAAAGCCACGTGGTGCTATCAGATATATGGGGGCATAAGAACATTTCCAACAAGACCCATGACTTGGTTCAAACATAAGTATTAAACTGAGGGATTCTTTCACACCAAATTCCATATTGAGAAGTTTATAAAGAGAAGATAAAAAACATGGGGGGGGGATCATCACTGTATAAGAAAGTATTTAGCAAAAGTTATAGCCGTCAAAGAAAACACCCATAAAATGTTGAAAAGATATGTGTCCTTTTTATGCCTTTTAAAATAGTTGGGTGGGTGTTAACTCTAGGGCACCACTTTGGTCTGTGAATTAGGACTCAACAGTACTTAAGTTAGAAAGGGTAAAAAAGGAGTAATGATGATAGGAGTTAAAGAAGTTAAAGAGAAATATGAACTTATGAAGGGGTATGCAAAAGGGCAGAGTACAAAATGGACATTCTGCATACATAAAAACATAATTCAATGATAGTGAGTACTATTAATGTTTCTTGTGAGAGTACTATTAATGTTTCTTGTGCACGCGGGGGGCGATAGCCCCCGCGCGATTTTGAAAATGTAGACTGGACAGAGATTACCAGTGCCACCCAAACCTCCTCCTGCTAGACTCCCGGCTCCCAGGAAGGAGAGATCCTTCAAGAAGCTGGGAGAACAAAAGTTCAGAGCCCCACCCAGACCCTCCCTAAGGAGCCGCATGGATAGTGGGGGAAGGCCTAGGGTACCTTCAAACTCCACCAAGGGACCCAACTCACCGGCTTGCACAGGGGTGTGGCCCGGGGAAGCCCTGGAGATCTGGAGCAAGGCGGCAGAGGGATGCTGGGGTTACCCAAATCCCGCACCCCCCCCCTAGGCCTGGCCAAGCAGGCCTCCGGCATGGCGTGGGCCTGCCAAACCTCTTCCTGCTAGACTCCCGGCTCCCAGGAAGGAGAGATCCTTCAAGAAGCTGGGAGAACAGAACTTCAGAGCCCCACCCAGACCCTCCCTAAGGAGCCGCATGGATAGTGGGGGAAGGCCTAGGGTACCTTCAAACTCCACCAAGGGACCCAACTCACCGGCTTGCCCAGGGGTGTGGCCCGGGGAAGCCCTGGAGATCTGGAGCAAGGCAGCAGAGGGGTGCTGGGGTTACCCAAATCCCGCACCCCCCCCTAGGCCTGGCCAAGCAGGCCTCCGGCATGGCGTGGGCCTGCCAAACCTCTTCCTGCTAGACTCCCGGCTCCCAGGAAGGAGAGATCCTTCAAGAAGCTGGGAGAACAGAAGTTCAGAGCCCCACCCAGACCCTCCCTAAGGAGCCGCAGGGATAGTGGGGGAAGGCCTAGGGTAACTTCAAACTCCACCAGGGACCCAACTCACCGGCTTGCCCAGGTGTGTGGCCCGGGGAAGCCCTGGAGATCTGGAGCAAGGCGGCAGAGGGGTGCTGGGGTTACCCAAATCCCGCACCCCCCACTAGGCCTGGCCAAGCAGGCCTCCGGCATGGCGTGGGCCTGCCAAACCTCTTCCTGCTAGACTCCCGGCTCCCAGGAAGGAGAGATCCTTCAAGAAGCTGGGAGAACAGAAGTTCAGAGCCCCACCCAGACCCTCCCTAAGGAGCCGCATGGATAGTGGGGGAAGGCCTAGGGTACCTTCAAGCTCCACAAAGGGACCCAACTCACCGGCTTGCCCAGGGGTGTGGCCCGGGGAAGCCCTGGAGATCTGGAACAAGGCGGCAGAGGGGTGCTGGGGTTACCCAAATCCCGCACCCCCCCCCCCCCCCTAGGCCTGGCCAAGCAGGCTTCCGGCATGGCGTGGGCCTGCCAAACCTCTTCCTGCTAGACTCCCGGCTCCCAGGAAGGAGAGATCCTTCAAGAAGCTGGGAGAACAGAAGTTCAGAGCCCCACCCAGACCCTCCCTAAGGAGCCACATGGATAGTGGGGGAAGGCCTAGGGTACCTTCAAGCTCCACCAAGGGACCCAACTCACCGGCTTGCCCAGGGGTGTGGCCCGGGGAAGCCCTGGAGATCTGGAGCAAGGCGGCAGAGGGGTGCTGGGGTTACCCAAATCCCGCACCCCCCACTAGGCCTGGCCAAGCAGGCCTCCGGCATGGCGTGGGCCTGCCAAACCTCTTCCTGCTAGACTCCCGGCTCCCAGGAAGGAGAGATCCTTCAAGAAGCTGGGAGAACAGAAGTTCAGAGCCCCACCAAGACCCTCCCTAAGGAGCCGCATGGATAGTGGGGGAAGGCCTAGGGTACCTTCAAACTCCACCAAGGGACCCAACTCACCGGCTTGCCCAGGGGTGTGGCCCGGGGAAGCCCTGGAGATCTGGAGCAAGGCAGCAGAGGGGTGCTGGGGTTACCCAAATCCCGCACCCCCCCCCTAGGCCTGGCCAAGCAGGCCTCCGGCATGGCGTGGGCCTGCCAAACCTCTTCCTGCTAGACTCCCGGCTCCCAGGAAGGAGAGATCCTTCAAGAAGCTGGGAGAACAGAAGTTCAGAGCCCCACCCAGACCCTCCCTAAGGAGCCGCATGGATAGTGGGGGAAGGCTTAGGGTACCTTCAAACTCCACCAAGGGACCCAACTCACCGGCTTGCCCAGGGGTGTGGCCCGGGGAAGCCCTGGAGATCTGGAGCAAGGCGGCAGAGGGGTGCTGGGGTTACCCAAATACTGCACCCCCCCCCCTAGGCCTGGCCAAGCAGGCCTCCGGCATGGCGTGGGCCTGCCAAACCTCTTCCTGCTAGACTCCCGGCTCCCAGGAAGGAGAGATCCTTCAAGAAGCTGGGAGAACAGAAGTTCAGAGCCCCACCCAGACCCTCCCTAAGGAGCCACATGGATAGTGGGGGAAGGCTTAGGGTACCTTCAAACTCCACCAAGGGACCCAACTCACCGGCTTGCCCAGGGGTGTGGCCCGGGGAAGCCCTGGAGATCTGGAGCAAGGCGGCAGAGGGGTGCTGGGGTTACCCAAATACTGCACCCCCCCCCCAGGCCTGGCCAAGCAGGCCTCCGGCATGGCGTGGGCCTGCCAAACCTCTTCCTGCTAGACTCCCGGCACCCAGGAAGGAGAGATCCTTCAAGAAGCTGGGAGAACAGAAGTTCAGGGCCCCACCCAGACCCTCCCTAAGGAGCCGCATGGATAGTGGGGGAAGGCCTAGGGTACCTTCAAACTCCACCAGGGACCCAACTCACCGGCTTGCCCAGGGGTGTGGCCCGGGGAAGCCCTGGAGATCTGGAGCAAGGCGGCAGAGGGGTGCTGGGGTTACCCAAATCCCGCACCCCCCCCCTAGGCCTGGCCAAGCAGGCCTCCGGCATGGCGTGGGCCTGCCACACCTCTTCCTGCTAGACTCCCGGCTCCCAGGAAGGAGAGATCCTTCAAGAAGCTGGGAGAACAGAAGTTCAGAGCCCCACCCAGACCCTCCCTAAGGAGCCGCATGGATAGTGGGGAAGGCCTAGGGTACCTTCAAGCTCCACCAAGGGACCCAACTCACCGGCTTGCCCAGGGGTGTGGCCCGGGGAAGCCCTGGAGATCTGGAGCAAGGCGGCAGAGGGGTGCTGGGGTTACCCAAATCCCGCACCCCCCCCCTAGGCCTGGCCAAGCAGGCCTCTGGCATGGCGTGGGCCTGCCAAACCTCTTCCTGCTAGACTCCCGGCTCCCAGGAAGGAGAGATCCTTCAAGAAGCTGGGAGAACAGAAGTTCAGAGCCCCACCCAGACCCTCCCTAAGGAGCCGCATGGATAGTGGGGGAAGGCCTAGGGTACCTTCAAACTCCACCAAGGGACCCAACTCACCGGCTTGCCCAGGGGTGTGGCCCGGGGAAGCCCTGGAGATCTGGAGCAAGGCGGCAGAGGGGTGCTGGGGTTACCCAAATCCCGCACCCCCCCCTAGGCCTGGCCAAGCAGGCCTCAGGCATGGCGTGGGCCTGCCAAACCTCTTCCTGCTAGACTCCCGGCTCCCAGGAAGGAGAGATCCTTCAAGAAGCTGGGAGAACAGAAGTTCAGAGCCCCACCCAGACCCTCCCTAAGGAGCCGCATGGATAGTGGGGGAAGGCCTAGGGTACCTTCAAACTCCACCAGGGACCCAACTCACCGGCTTGCCCAGGGGTGTGGCCCGGGGAAGCCCTGGAGATCTGGAGCAAGGCGGCAGAGGGGTGCTGGGGTTACCCAAATCCCGCACCCCCCCCAGGCCTGGCCAAGCAGGCCTCCGGCATGGCGTGGGCCTGCCAAACCTCTTACTGCTAGACTCCCGGCTCCCAGGAAGGAGAGATCCTTCAAGAAGCTGGGAGAACAGAAGTTCAGAGCCCTACCCAGACCCTCCCTAAGGAGCCGCATGGATAGTGGGGGAAGGCCTAGGGTACCTTCAAACTCCACCAAGGGACCCAACTCACCGGCTTGCCCAGGGGTGTGGCCCGGGGAAGCCCTGGAGATCTGGAGCAAGGCGGCAGAGGGGTGCTGGGGTTACCCAAATCCCGCACCCCCCCCTAGGCCTGGCCAAGCAGGCCTCCGGCATGGCGTGGGCCTGCCAAACCTCTTCCTGCTAGACTCCCGGCTCCCAGGAAGGCTTAAAAAGATTTTTAAAAGATAGCATGGAGGTAAGGCATTTGCCTTGCATGCAGAAGGTAGGTGGTTTGAATCCCCACATCCCATATAGTGGTTCCCTGAATCTGCCAGGAGCGATTTCTGAGCATAGATAGAGCCAGGAGCGCTGCCGGGTGTGACCCAAAAACAAAACAAAACAAAACAAACAAAAAAAAGAGATGAGATAATAGTTCTTCTTTTTTGAAGTATAACTACAAAGTAAAGAAACTTATAAAAGGCAAAGATTAAATTGTCTTCATACACAGATGGACAATCTTATACACTAGTCTTTCTAAAAAAGTTTACTGTTCCCATATAGTGTTTAAATTAAAACAAAATTTTAATTAAGAACGTTCCAGATATCATTTGATTGTTGAAGTCTATATCTCCCAATTTTATGTCTCACTCAGAAATTGTAAGTTCACTAGAAAAAAATCTTGCCATGATACAAAAACCTTATTCAGGAACAACAAATGATAAAATTTTTTTAATAAACAAGTATTTCATTCCCCAAAATGTAAATATACTGTGAACAAAACATACATAATATTCCAGGTATACAAATACAAATTTACTTATGAAAGAGGTCCATTTTGGAATTTTTAGTGATGAGTTATTTGTCTTAAGGACAGAGTAATAGCCTTTTCCCCCTCCCCAAAAGGGGCAAAATCCAAATCATTGTTATTTAAATCCATTCTAGTTTTATTGGGTCAGGGTTCGGGCAAATTTCTGTATAATTCTGGCTCTAGGTCTAAGTCATAGGAAATGTCTGAAATATCTTAAAGTAATTTGACTAGAGATCAGTGTGTTCTTGAGACTTGGAGGCAGCCATTCCTAATATGCACTGGAAAACTTCTCTACGGTCTTCAGAGTAAAACACAGGGTCTGGGCTCCCGGAAGGGGTTGCTTCTAGCTGGAACACCAACTAGCAGGGCGTCCTTGCAAGCGTTCTGCATGCAGTACTGCTGAAGCTTTGCAGCAGCCTGGGAGGCCTTGATCCTTTCCAGGGCGCCTTGAGCTTGAGCTGCTTCCCCAGTACTGCAGGGCGCTCACTCTGGCCCCAGAAGACATGGCGGCAAAGCTCCCTCTGGGCCTGTAGGGTAGTTTTGATTTCTCACTTCTCTTCTTTATTTTTTTGGGGGGGGCACATCCAGCTGTGCTCAAGGGGTTACTCCTGGCTTTGCTCTCAGAAAATGCTCTTGGCAGACTCGGGGTACCCTATGGGATTTCGGGGATCAAACCTGGGTTTGCTGTGCATGCAAGGCAAGCATCGTAACTGCTGTAGTGCCACGCTAGTCCCCCTCACTTATTTATAACCTCTCCATCTGCTGTGCTTTCTACTTTGGTCCCTACATACGCACTATTAAAAGTATTAGTATTCTTAATTTTTTTGGGGGGGAGTCACACCCGGCAGCGCTCAGGGGTCACTCCTGGCTCTATGCGCAGAAATCACCCCTGGCAGGCACGGGGTGTGGGGGACCATATGGGATGCTGGGATTCGAATCACTGTCCTACATGAAAGGCAAATGCCTTACCTCCATGCTATCTCTCCGGTCCCTTCTTTTTTTGTTTGTTTGTTTGTTTTGTTTAGTATTCTTTTTTTTTTTTTTTTTTTTTGGTTTTTGGGCCACACCCGTTTGATGCTCAGGGGTTACTCCTGGCTATGTGCTCAGAAATTGCCCCTGGCTTGGGGGGACCATATGGGACGCCGGGGGATCGAACCGCGGTCCTTCCTTGGCTAGCGCTTGCAAGGCAGACACCTTACCTCCAGCGCCACCTACCCGGCCCCTAGTATTCTTAATTTAAAAAAAGTTAGTTAAAATTGTTTTTGGGGGGATAGGGACACACCTGGTGGTGTTCAGGAGTTCCTCCTGGCTCTGTGCTCAGAAATCGCTCCTGGCAGGCTCTGGAGACCATATGGGATGGCTGGGAATTGAACTCTGTTCCATCCTGGATCGGCAGTGTGCAAGGCAAATGCCCTACCACTGTGGTTTCACTCCGGCCCCAATTAAGACATTTTTTTTCTTTTTGGGCCACAACCTGTGATGCTCAGGGGTTACTCCTGGCTATGCGCTCAGAAATCACTCCTGGCTCTGGGACCGTATGGGGCAACAGGGATCGAATCAAGGTCGTCCTGGATCAGCCACGTGCAAGGCAGGCACCCTACTGCTGTGCTATTTCACCAGCTCCTAAGACTTTTAATTGAATCACCATTAATCAAACTTACAAAGATAACTATGATTGAGTTTCAGGCGTCCAAATTTCCAACACCAATCTCTTCACGAGTGTTTATTTTTTATTTTTTTGGACTTTTTTTGGATATTCTTTTGGTCATAGCCGGTGGTGCTCAGGGGTTACTCTTGGCTCTGTGTTCAGAAGTCGCTCCTGACAGGCTCAAGGACCATATGGGATGTCGGGAATTGAACTGGGCTCTCTTCAATGTTGACTACTTGCTGGGTAAATGCCCTATTGCTGTGCTATTGCTCTGGCCCATTCACTGGTGTTTAAATAATTCAAGCACCAGGAGCCAGAGTGATAGTTCAGTAAGTAATTTTTGAGTGCAGAGCCAAGAGTAACCGCTGAACACCGCTGGGTATGGCCCCAAAACAAACAAGTTGAATCACCAGCTACCTTGTCATATTTTCTTGAGTCTTAACAGATTGTTTTAGGTCACTAGTGAAAAAGTTTCTTTGGAAATTAGTTTGTAGAGAGTAAATTGTACTTAATATCCCTCCACGAGGCTGTGTTCTTTGTTTTGTAGGGCCTTCTTTGTTCTGTATGGTTTAAAGCCCAGTTCTGTTAAGAAGCCCCAATCTTTTTTTTTTTTTTTGGTTTTTGGGCCACACCCGGTGGTGCTCAGGGGATACTTCTGGCTGTCTGCTCAGAAATAGCTCCTGGCAGGGACCACGTGGGACACCGGGATTCGAACCAACCACCTTTGGTCCTGGATCGGCTGCTTGCAAGGCAAACGCAGCTGTGCTATCTCTCCGGGCCCCAGAAGCCCCAATCTTAATCTGAACAACATTTTTATTTTTAAGGGGGCCACATCTGGCAGTTCTTAGGATTTAATCCTGGTTCTGTACTCAGAATCACTCCTGGTGGTCTCGGAAACCCATATGGGATGCTGAGGATAGAACCTGGGTTGTGGGTGCAAGGCCTACATCCTCCCACTGTGCTATTGCTTCGGCCCCCAAACAACTGTCTTCTCCTAAAACAATATTGTAGGCTTATTTGTGGGTTTGCTAAATGCACATTTAAGGTGGTAGCTATCTCACCTCCAAAGTCATTCTTGCTTTCAGGTTGTTGGTGTGAAGCAGAGGATGAGGAGGCACCTACTAGGCAGAGAATTTCTGTACAAGGACTGTCCAGGTCAACACTCCTGAGGCAAATGTACAGAAGATTCGCCCCTGGGAGGTGTGTAGTCCAGGCTTGAGAAACATTTTCACTTGAGTGAGCACCAGGGCATGTCTTGTGGAAAGAAATACTGTGTGATTGAAGCATGTGAGAAGCAGTTGTGTTTCCGTGCCAGACTTCAGCAGAAGCAGCACAGCGGGGAGGAAGGCTGCAGGGCAATGGGTTAAAGCCTCATTCGTCAATTCAGTTTGTCAACAAAACCTATTTGAAGGAGCTCTCGGCTACTCCAGCTTTTTGGCAGAAGTAGTCTACATGTTCCAGAGCTAAGGTGGACAGGAGCAGTGAGTGTGGGACAGCCATACACAGGGGAAATCCTTCTGGCTCTGCAGAACATAGGAAAGAGTCCAGTCACAACTACACACGTGCTCGTCTCCAGAGTCCTCCCAAAAGAAAGATGCTACATGTGCAGTGAGTGTGGAAAATCTTTTAGCAAAAGTTGTAGTCTCAATGAGCACTGGAGAGTTCACACTGGAGAAAAGCCTTTTGAATGTGGGGAGTGTGGAAAGTCCTTTAGGCAGAGCTTTAGCCTCATTCAGCATCACCGAGTTCGCACTGGAGCAAGGCCACATGAGTGTGATCAGTGTGGGAGATTATTTAACAATAAGTCCAACCTCATAAAACATCGGAGAATTCACACTGGAGAATGGCAATCGAGTGCAGTGAATGCGGGAAGTTCTTTACTAACCACTCCAGTCTCATCAAACATCATAGAGTCCACTCTGGTTTGAGGCCCTAGTATGCAGTGCTTGTGGGAAATGCTTTACTCAGAACTTCAGCCTCGTTGACCGTATTACTATAATGAATGTGGGAAATCTTTGAGCCAAAGCTCTGCACTTCTTCAACATTGGAGAGTTCACACTGGAGAAAAGCTGATGAGTGTAGAGAATGTGGAAGATTCTTTACTTAAAGCTCCAGTCTCTTAAAACACCAGAGTTCATACTGGATCGAGGCCCTATGAGTGCACCAAGGGTGGAAAATCTTTTACCCAAAACTCCAGCCTCATTAAACGCAAGAGAGTTCACACTTGAGAAAGATCTTATGAGTGCAGCTAATGTGGGAAATCTTTTGGCCGCAGCTCCAGCCTCAGGAACACTGGAGAAGTCACAATGGTGAAAGGCATTGTAGTGCAGGGGATTTGCAAAATTGTACATCCATACCTCCAATATCAGTGGTCACTCTAATGTTCACCCCAAAGAAAGGCTTTAGGAGTATTTGAAAGTGGGCAGGCATTCCGTGACATTTAAGTTTAGGTCCTTACATTGAAGACCTGTGAGTGTGGTAGGTGTTGGAGGATATCTAACAAAAAGGTGGCTTTTTAACATCCACAGAATTCATGTAGATGTAGAGAAAGGCCTTATAAAAGCAGTGAATGTGAGAAAGCTTTCAGTAGAAGAAATTGCCTCTTTAACTTCTTAAATGTGTACTTTATCTGATGTGTGGAAATCTCTTTATTATGTTGCATTTGCAACTCAGAATACCTACATCAATTCAGTATGCCATAGTTTCTTTGTGATTTTTATCTACCAAAAGCTATATCCAAATAGAATTCACTTTTTTTAAATAGTGAAAACCATTTTACCTCTTCCTACCTAGCAGTTCCCATAGCTCTTGTTATTTTTGGGGGGTTGGTCACACACCAATGGCCCAGGGTTATTCCTGGCTGTACTCTCAGAAATTACTCCTTGCAGGGACCAGTGTGGTGGTGCAAGCGGTAAGGTGTTTGCCTTGCATGCACTAACCTAGGAAGAAGCGTGGTTCAATCCTTGGTGTCCCATATGTCCCTGAGCCTGCCAGGAGCGATTTCTGATCACAGAGCCAAGAGGAACCCCTGAGTGCCGCCGGGTGTGGGCCCACCCCCCAAAAAAAGAAATTACTCCTCGCAGGCTCTGAGGATTATACAGGATGGTGAGGATTAAACCTGGGTTCGCCACATGCAAGGTTGTGCTGTCACTCTGGCCCTTTTGTTTTGGGGCCACACCACATGGATACCAGGGATGGAACCCGGGTCGGCCATGTGCGAGGCAAAAGCCTTACACCATGTGCTATTGCTCCATCCCTCTTACTATTTTTTTTTGTTTTTTGTTTTGGTTTTTGGGCCACACCCGGCGGTGCTCAGGGGTTACTCCTGGTTGTCTGCTCAGAAATAGCTCCTGGCAGGCTCGGGGGACCCTATGGGGTGTCAGGATTTCGACCACCATCCTTCTGCATGCGAGGCAAACGCCCTTCCTCCATGCCATCTCTCCGACCCCAGGAAGAACATTTCAGGAGTGATGGAGAAGCACATGTCGGAACCAAAGTTTCCCAAAATCGTCCTAGTCACATGCTCAGGCGAACCGTATCTGTCCGAAGCCTGGAACACCGCGTGGGTTCGCTGGCATCTTTCTTGGGTCCTCGGCTGCCGGTTGCCGCGTCCCGAGCGGTCGCCCCCGGTTCTCGCGCAGACGGTGTGTTTGGGCTGCGCATGAAGCAACGTGTGACGCCCAGGCAGTGTGTGTTAGGGGAGGTGGACGCGGCCCGGAGTGATGCACGGCGGTCGGGCGTCTGCCGCACGCAGACGACCGGGACAGACCGGGGTTCGATCCCCGGCATGCCCACATGGTTGCAAAGGCCACAGACCGAACCTGAACCCTGACCCCTCCGGGCCCTCGGCGCTCAGTTCCGGGTGGGGCGGGGCGGGGCGGAGGGGCGGGGCTTCCGCGGACTCCAAGGCCCGGCATGCCCCGCGCGCGGCGCAGCCAATGAGTGCCCGGCGCGGCCACTTCCGCCTGCATTCGCGGTCGGGGCGGGACTTCCGGCGGCCGCCTCCGGGCGCTCCTTCCGGCCGAGCGAGACGACAGCCCCGCGGCCTGGCGCCCAGGTCCGTCCCCGGCTCCGCGGCGAGGGCGAGGGCGAGGGCGCGGGAAGGCGGGAGGGCGCGGCGGGCTCGGCCGCCCCTGCCCGTGCTCGCTCCTCGGGGCCGGAGCCGCGGACGTCCTGCCCGGCGTGTGTGTCTGCTGCTTCCTCAGCTCCCGCCGTCCCGGGCCGAGACGCCGGCCCAGCTCGCGTCCGCCGCCGTTTGGAGGCGAGTGCTCTGCGCCCAGCGAGTGGCCTTCACTCGGACCCGGAACTTGGCGTGGCCCCAGGAGCGTGCCCGCAGGGCCTGGCCGGAGAGGTGGACGGGCCAGCCACCTCGTGTCCGTGCCTGCTCGGGCCGGGAGGGAGGGACTCCTCCCTGCAGAGCTGGCCGAGGCCGAGAGCGCGTCTAGGGGCGTCTCGGCTGCACCGAGGCAGCTGCGTTCTCACCCCCCGGACAATTGGGAGTCCCCCACCGGGAACCAGCAGGAGCTCGGTAGCTGCGCAGTCCCCAGACCAGAAAGCTGCCTGTTTTGACACTTGTCGAGACGAGTGTGACTTGATCCCCACCTGCAGAGGAACAAGGTCCCCTGGCTGGCTCAGGTGGAGCGGCAGGAGAGGGGTTGCCGCCTGGGCCGAGGGATGTTTCACTCTCCTTCCATCCGCCTCCTTTCCCCTCAGGATTGCGGAAACCTAGGACTGATGAGAGCCAGAGAGAAGAGCTGGGCTCAGGCTCTGGGATTTTGTTCAGTTGCAGAGTCTCTCCCTGCAGGAGCCCAGCCTCCCCTCCTCTCAGCAAGTCTTCTTGTAGTTTGCCTGGAATTCTGCATCTCCGGGCTCTTGAGAAGGATTTTTGGAGCCAGGCCTCCGTGCTTTCTGGCCAGTTTTGGTTCCAGGCCATGTTTTGCCCAGTATACTTTACTAGGGTCACCAAGCTTTGATTACCAGTGGACTTTGGCTACACCTGTTTCTGGATTCTTAAACTGTTGATCTGGACTGGCCTCTTGCACCACTATCTCTCCAGCCCCAACTTCACCTTTTTGTTTTATTTTTTGTGAATGACATGCAGAGTGATCCTCAGTGGTCAGTGGAGTTCAGTCAGGTGATGGTCACTACTGTAAAAGCCATGGTGATTGTCAGCTGCATTTCTTTTTTTTTTTTTTTTTTTTTTTTTTTTTGTGGTTTTTGGGTCACACCCGGCAGTGCTCAGAGGTTACTCCTGGCTTCATGCTCAGAAATTGCTCCTGGCAGGCACCGGGGGGACCATATGGGATGCCGGGATTTGAACCGATGACCGATGACCTTCTGCATGAAAGGCAAACGCCTTACCTCCATGCTATCTCTCCGGCCCCGTCAGAGATCAGTTGGGGAAAAATGAAACCTTCTAACCTGAATTGGCTGTGTGCAGGTACCGCTGTGCTGTCTCTCCAGCCCTAAGTTTTTCTTTTTTTTTTTTTTTTTTTTTTGGTTTTTGGGCCACACCCGGCGGTGCTCAGGGGTTACTCCTGGCTGTCTGCTCAGAAATAGCTCCTGGGGCCCGGAGAGATAGCACAGCAGCGTTTGCCTTGCAAGCAGCCGATCCAGGACCAAAGGTGGTTGGTTCGAATCCCGGTGTCCCATAGGGTCCCCCGTGCCTGCCAGGAGCTATTTCTGAGCAGACAGCCAGGAGTAACCCCTGAGCACCGCCGGGTGTGGCCCAAAAACCAAAAACAAAAAAAAAAAAAAAAAAAGCTCCTGGCAGGCACGGGGGACCCTATGGGACACCGGGATTCGAACCAACCACCTTTGGTCCTGGATCGGCTGCTTGCGAGGCAAACGCCGCTGTGCTATCTCTCCGGGCCCAAGTTTTTCTTTTTATATTAAGAAATGGTAACATATCTCAGGGAAAACCTGCACATATTTTTTTGGGTATTCCACATACATTGAGAGAAATTTAGGATATATAGCCAGCATTGTGATACTGTTGTGTAGTGTGTCCAGGCTAATTATCCTGTTACCTCTGTTCTTCACAGATACAAGCAGTGGATCTTATCCATTGGTGGTACTCACCTTTTCCTCCAGACCTTGCCCTGAAGCCAGACTCGCCTGCACTGACCTGATCCTGGTGAGCATGCTGCTTTTTATGGTCTCTTCCGCTTTATCCTTTGGAATGGCTCTGGCTGTGAATTCAAGCCATTTAACTTCGTGCCCGTGTTTCTTAGTGTTTTTATTCTTAGTGCTCATAGGAAAGTTTCCTTAGTCTGTTGCTCATGGGGTGAGAAAAGTATCTTTTCTTTTAGGTCTTAAATGATCTATTACCGTTTTCACTTTTTATAGTCTTTAAAACTATGCTACTTAATAATTTTTTGGAGGGTGGTGGCACCCACACCTTGTGGTTTTCCGGGGGTTATTCTTGGCTCTGTGCTCAGGAATCACTCATAGGGCTTGGGATGCAGTGGATTGAAACCTGGTTGGCCACATGCAAGGTTCCAGCCTTTTTCTACTTAATCTGCTTAGAATTTGACAGTATTGAATAGCATATTTTGTTTTGTTTTGCTTTTGGTTTTTAGGTCACACAATGATGCTCAGGGATTACTCCTAGCTCTGCACTCAGGGATTGCTCCTACTGGACTCTGGGGACCATATGGGGATGAACTGGGATTACTCATGTGCAAGCAAGCACCCTACCCTCTGTACTATTTTGGACTTAAGTTGGCATTTAAAGTTACGTTGTAGGCAGTGTTTGGAGATTGTTTCAAGAAGAGAATATGAATTAGAGATATTTTGAGTTGGGAATCGATGTGGAGAACTATAAATATACATTGCTGAATTGTCTAAATAGCATTTTAATTCAGTATATGTTAGTTACATGGTTAGGCTAGTTTTTTGTTTGTTTTTGGGTCACACCCAGTAGCGCTCAGGGGTTCCTCCTGGCTCTACGCTCAGATATCGCTCCAGGCAGGTTCGGGGGATCCTATGGGATGCCGGAATTCGAACCACCGTCCTTCTGCATGAAAGGCAAACGCCCTACTTCCATGCTATCTCTCCGGCCCCATGGTTAGGCTAGTTAAATGGATTGCTTTGAACAAACATGAATGATTTGATGAAATAATGTTTCTTACAGTAGGGAAAAGTCTAAATGTTTCTACACTTGTATGTTATCCAGCTTTGTCTGATGAACAAAAGAGAAGCAACATATACTGTTTAACTGTCTTATTAATCACCTGGGCCAACTGAGTGATAGGAGTCAGGAGGTGAAGTGTGTCTTTATAGCCTGGTGTGTATAGCGGTATGCCACCAGAACTGTAAAGATGTGAGGAAAGAAAATGATTTTGGCTTCCAAGAACTAAGTTGTAGAAAGCGAAAGAGGGTGGAGTGTTTTGATTGTGTAGATCTACCGGTATTTCATTTCTGCTTACAGTCTTCATGGCTGTAAACTTTTCCAAGGAATGGCATTTAGAGTCTTTATTTTTCCAAACATGTTAACTTTTTGGGAGGAGTAATGGGTTATACCTGGCAATGCTCAGAGTTTATTCCTAATCTGCATTAATGAGTTATTCATGGTGGGGATGAGAGCACCATATGTGTTACTGAGGATTTAACTGGGTCAGCCATATGCAGGGCAAGTAACTGGTACTCTCAGGCCTTCCATTTTTTACTGTTAGTCAGTCTGAGTCAACTTCTTTCTACTTGTATTTATTCTCATTTGCCTCCAGCTCAGAGAAATTCTTAGGCCAAAGTAGGACATTATGTTACTTAAACGTGCCTTTATCAGAGCTTTCTGTTTTTAAATTTTATTAATCAGGGGCCAGAGAGGTAGCACAGCTGTACGACATTTACCTTGCATTCGGCTGACCCAGATGAACCCAGTTCAATTCCTGGCATCCCATGTGGTTGCCCAAGCTTACCAAGAGCAATTTCTGAGCACAGAGCAAGGAGTGACCCCTGAGCATTGCCAATTGTGGCCCCCCAAAAAACAATCAATCAATAAATAAACTTTTTTTGTTTTGATTTTTTTTTTTTTTGGTGGTTTTTGGGTCACACCCGGTGGTGCTCAGGGGTTATTCCTGGCTCCATGCTCAGAAATTGCTCCTGGCAGGCAAGGGGGACCATATGGGACGCCGGGATTCGAACCGATGACCTCCTGCATGAAAGGCAAACGCCTTACCTCCATACTATCTCTCCGACCCCTGTTTTGATTTTTGGGTCACACCCGGCAGCTCTCAGGGGTTACTCCTGGCTCCGTGCTCAGAAATTGATCCTGGCAGGCTCTGGGGACCATGTGGGATGCCAGGATTCGAACCAATGACCTTCTGCATGCAAGGCAAACGCCTTACCTCCATGCTATCTCTCCGGCCAATAAATAAACTTTTAAAAGAATTTATTAATCAGGGGCCAGAGAGATAGCATGGAGGTAAGGCATTTGCCTTGCATGCAGAAGGGCAATGGTTCGAGTCCCAGCATCCCATATGGACCCCTGAGTGCTGCCGGGTGTGACCCAAAAAACAAAAAAAAAGAAAATTTATTAATCAATTGAGAATCTTCATATTTTCTATAATGTTCTTGCTCATTGTTTATTCTTCAGTCTGTGCTCAGTTTATTCCTGGCCAGCTTGAGTACCATATAGAGTTTAGGGGGTATGTATATATACACCCAACTTGGTTGGGTAAAACACATACTTGTCCCTGTAATAGGTTAATTCTTTTTTTTTTTTTTTGGTTTTTGGCCCACACCTGGCATTGCTCAGAGGTTACTCCTGGCTGTCTGCTCAGAAATAGCTCCTGGCAGGCACGGGGGACCATATGGGACACTGGGATTTGAACCAACCACCTTTGGTCCTGGATCAGCTGCTTGCAAGGGAAATGCCACTGTGCTATCTCTCCAGGCCCCAATAGGTTAATTCTTGATAATACTTTACCATATGTTGATGACTTTTTTTGTGTGTGTGTGTTTGGGCCACACCCAATTGTTTTCAGGGGTTACTTCTGGCTCTGTGTTAAGAAATCACAGACTTGGGGGACCAAATGGGATACCGGGGATCAAATCTGGGTTGGTGGGTCAGCCATGTGCAAGGCAAATGCCCTACCCACTGTGCTATCATTCTGGCCCTGATTTGAGTTTTAAATGTTTTCTATGGTAGTAGCTGGAGTTATAGTACAGCAAGGTTGAGGGTATTTT